>NW_026267396.1:215793-217984 GCF_000697945.3 Frankliniella occidentalis | reverse complement strand
GCGCGGCGTGAATCAGCCACCTGGTATTCTACCACCATTCTCTTCAGATGCCCAGAATCACAGATAAAGATGGGTATATCCCACAAACTCGATCGTGAGCGACCCCTCCCCTGGTCCAAGGTCTCCGCATCCCCTCCCTCGGACTGCGGTGAGTCTCGTCGGCTCGCGTGTTGGTTGCGTGCATGCACTCGCCTGTGGGTCATCCGGCAGTGCAGGTCGCCGTCGGCCGCGGCCCCGGGGCCCGATCCACAGGTGCTGGGCTGCGACAGGTGCTGTTGTCGTGGGTGCGTGGAGGGCCCGCGCTGCCCGCGCTGTCCGCGCAGCTGGGGCACCTGTGGCGGGGGCACAGCTGCAGCGGCCAGCGGCTGAACAGCTCGGCGAAGACGCGCGTAAAGAGCGCGAAGTGCGGGCGCGACAGGCGGCGCAGCACGTCGCCGAGGCAGAGGCGGCCGTGGCCGCGGGAAGGACGCGGCGCCCGGGGGTGGCCGTCGGCGACGATGCCCTCCTCGCGCCGGCGGCGGCGCGACGCGCAGCGCGACAGGCGGCGGCTCGGCGACGACACCCCCGCTCGCCGCGCCGGGGACCCGCGCAGGGTGCACGCCGTGAGGCTCAGCGCCAGGTCGTACACGGCGTCCTCGTGGCTGGCGGCCGGGCGCTCGGAGCACGCGCCACGCACCGCGGCCCGGGCACAGGCGCGCACGGCCGCCTGCGCGGACGGCGAGTGCAGGCCCAGGTCCGGGGCTGCCTCGCGCACCACGGCCGGCACGCTGTCCGCGAGGCTGTCCGCGAGGCCGCCCCCAGAGCTGGCCACGCTGACGAGTAGGCCGGACACAGCGAAGAACACGAGCGGGTGCCTGACAACACACAAACCCACACAATTACATCAGATTTAAAAGCATGGAGCGCACCAAGTTAATTCGGCAGAGCACACGTTGAGGCGTTCTGCTTCTACCGAGGCTTCTCCGGAAAAAGTACACAGAAGAGGGCACAGTGCACAGTATCGGTCAGTCACTCCCAGTGCGCCGCCCGAGATGCCAGGCGTGCCAAGGTATGTGCCCCCCCCCCTCCCCCTACCTTACGCTTCTTACCACCCGTGCAAAGAAAAGCTTAGTTTTGTAGGGCGTGCCTGACGATTAGACGCATAGGCACAGGTGCTGCTGTGAAGAAAAAGCTCTATTAATCGAAATTACGCCGACCTCGCAAAAAATCGCGAAATACTCGTTAGACACACTCCCGGCAGCGGGCACTATACATGCCGTGTGTTAGGGCTACAACACTACACTAGTATTGCAGGTGTGCCTACCCCAAGGCACCATGGCGCCTTACACAAGGAGGCAAGCCCGCATGCTGCTGTGCCTCGCCTGACACGCGGTGCGTGCGATATCGTCATCCCTTACGTACGTTACGTACATTCCAGGGCGAGTAGTCCGCGGGCCGCACCCTGCCCCCGACGCCCGGGCCCGGACAGCGAGCCGCTCAGCGCGTCGCGGTGGCGCTGCGTGTATGCGTGTGTGGATGGCGTCGCGCACGCCGCGCCTCGCGCCGCGCACCGTGCACGTGGATGTAGAGCGCACTGACTGCGCGCCACGGGCACGGCAACGCGGCGCGCGCTTCACTCCCCCTGCGGCCCTGCGGCCCCTCGCGACAGGGGGAGGGGGGAGCCGGCGAACCCCCGGGGCGAACAGTATAAGCCCTTCATGGGAGACAGATAAAGGGTCAAGCTCACCTTATCCCACACTCTGGATGTATGTCTCCGAGCCCTTGGTCGACCACACCACCACACCCACTCTCAACGACAGCAACAGGACAACATGAGGAACTCATACAGCTGAACAGCAGAACGCCCCATGTAGCCCCGGCCTGCCCACCCAGGGCCTCACTCCTATAACCCTGGCCACCCTTTGCTTTGGATGTAGGGAAAGTCGTGTCCTTTTGCCTACTCACTGGCGTCCTCTACTGCAAATTGCCCTCCCATCAGGCGTCTCTTAAGAGTGTATATGACCCCTCTCTTGACCACCTCCTGTCCCCTCGGGACATGCCGCCGTGTGTGGCTGGCTGCGTCGGGCCGTGGCGCGCCCCCTGTGCGGCCGCGTGGCACGCGACGCGGCGCCGGGGGCAGGACAGCGCCGGGGGAGGGGGCGGTATTTCTGGACGGGCAAGTGCGACAAGCGCAGTGACTTACAGGTCGGTC
>NW_026267396.1:185186-213123 GCF_000697945.3 Frankliniella occidentalis | reverse complement strand
CCGTTTATCTTCCGACTAAAGCTCCACGAAGTTAGTCACGGTTAGGCTGTTGGTCCGCCGCCGCCGCGCTCCCCAGTCGCACGCTGGCCCATGATGCGACCGGCGCAGCGGGCGGAGTGCTTTCGCACCGTTTCTAAGCCGGCGATCTGCTGGTCGCGGCTAACACCCGGGTATCTCTTGTCACGCCACCGTGCCGCGACGTTAAGATAAACGCTGCAGTTACAGCTGACTGATCGGAGCGTGTGTAAGGTGGGTTAAGTCTCCCCCGCGCAGAGACCCCGGAGAGCGGCGTGGTGTCCACCTTCATGACGACAGCGGCCGCACCACCATGTACCGCAAGAGGGAGCGCACGCAGAACTGGTCGCTGGAGGAGAAGATGTACCTCCTTCAGCTGGTCAAGTCACGCCTCGACGTACTGGAGAACAAGCGCATCGACTCGGCCTCCAGCGCGATGAAAGGCATGGCCTGGCAGGATATCCACGCGGCGTTCGCGGCGAGGTGAGTACGTGGTGGGGATGGATGAGATGGGAGCGAGAGAGACAGAAGCGCCGCGGCCCGGCGGCCGGCTGGTCCCTTCGGCGGCCGGGCCAACGCGGCAACTTCGGCATTTGATTCGGATTTCGGCTCGGCTGGGTCCGGGCCGAATCTCCCCGGAGAAAAGCGACTGGAGCGCGCGTCTTTTCGATTTGAGACGGGCCTCCAGAGCGGGGAGTCCGGGGGAGTCTGGTGCAGTGCGCCTCGCGCCCGTCGATACCACGGGGCGAGGGGAGAGGGGTCGTGTGCAGGGTGGTCGCCCAGCCTCGCTGGAGCAAAGGGGCATGCTAGCCCGCATGCAGGAGTGCGGGCGGGTCTGCCCATCCTCACTGACCACGGCGTCCAGAGGCAGCGCGTTCCAACGGGGCTGGGCGACCATCCTGTGAGCAACGGCATATGAGCGCATCCTGTGCTGCAACCTGCATGCAAAGCCCTAATACTGCACTCAATGACTCATCTACCAAATTTTGTACAGTTGTACTAGGGTCCATTTTGAGCAATTTTGGTCGCTTGGACATGATCCGACCTTGCAAACGCCCCGAAACCGGCTTCAATAATAAGTTGTTTTCAAATAAATGTCTCATCTAGCACTCTCTGTCCGGCAGGTTCGGGAACGACCGCGACGCGCACCGGGTGCGGGAGCAGTGGCGCCGCATGAAGGGCCAGGCCCGCACCGAGATGATGGAGTTCGCCGAGCGAGTGCGGAACTACGGCGCCGAAGTGGCCGGCCAGCGCTGGCCCTCCGCGCTCTCCGAGGACGTGTGGAAGACCCTGGAGAGCGCCAGGAAGGTCGACGACTACCAGCAGGGTCACGGGATAGGGGATGACGTCGGCAGTCCCATAACCATGGACGACGAGGAGGAGGACGCAGACGACATGCTGGACTACACCGACAGCAGAGTCCAGCACCACGACAGGCTCATGGAGAAAGGAGATATCAAAACGGAGCCGGACGATGGCGAGCGCTTCGAACGGCTGGTCGATAATCTCCGACACCACGTGGACCAGCACATGGACCACCAGGATGCTGCCGTGGAGGACGGCGCCGGGCTCATGAGCATGCTCAGGCCCAAGGTGGAGCTCAACGACGTACCTGACTTGGACACATCGATGGGTATGGAGGCAACTACTGGGGGCGGGCAGCGCCGCCGTAAAGTATCGTTTGGTTGACAGAGGAGGGAGAGAAGCGGGTTCCCGATTGATCGAGCAGCTAGCGGGTTTGGGCGCACGCGCCGGTGCGGGAGGGTTCGACCATTAGGGATCATCCAGAAAGTACGTCCGTTTTCCTCAGATTCATTCGGCAAAATACTGTAGCTTGGCGCCTGTAAGATTCAGGGTAGGCCACCCCGCCGCACACGTATGCGTCGCAGGCAAGATGTTGTCTGCCTACCAGGCGCCATGAGAGCTTGCAAGGGCTGAACTTGCCAGGTTTGTAATGGCCAATGACGGACGTTCTTTCTGGATGAACCCTTATGTCTCCATGGTTTGACTGCTCTGTTTGCCCGTGAGGGACCATTGTCGCCTGTGAGTAGGCAAACCCGCCCGCCCAGGCGCGCTCTACCCGCTTCCACTATATTCTCCTTCCTCTGTCAGCAAAATAGACTTAATAGAGCTCCAGTTCGCTATGAACAAGCAGTCGTTAAAACCCTCGTTGAAGTTGAAGTTGAAGCCACTCTACAGACGCTCCTTCACGTTTGCAGTTCCCTCCGGACTATCCATTACGGCCGTGAACTTGGCGGGCGGCAGCGGCCCCAACAAGAGGCGGTTCCTGGACCGCCAAGCCGAGCATCTGCCCGCCAGAAACAACCATCAGACCAACCACACCTGGGACTCCCCCGCGCCGCCGATGCAGCAGCAGCAGCTGCAGCAGCACCGCGGCGACCACCACGGCCTGTCGGCGCACGGCAGCGCCGGCGGCGCCCGGTCTGCGGCGACGCCCATGGCCCGGGCCGCGCGGTCCGGGACGCCGCAGCAGCAGGCCAACAACCACACCGCCTCCGCCCTGGAGGGCAGGCGGCTGGAGAGCCGGCGGCGGCTGGAGATGCTCGAGGAGGAGCACGCCGCAAAGATGGCTCTCTTGCGAGTGGAGAAGGAGACGGCGGAGGTCCGAAGAAGAATCGCCCTGCGGGACGAGAGGGTCGGCGCCGGCGAGCTCACGTGCAGGTGAGTTGCTCTTGCTCGTAGTGAAGTTTGTATTTAGTCGATGAGTCGACGCCTTTCCTTGTTCCAAAATAATACAATGCCCCATGCTGTGGCGCCACCAGGACGTGTGAGCGGGCAGGGGGCGCGGGCTCGAGGGAGCGCGACGTGGGGGGTGAGACGGACGCGACCACGAAGCAGTCCCGGGGGTCGCCGCTGCCACACCACGGCCACCTCCTCACGACTGCCAAGAGCGACGCTGGCGAGGATCCTGACCCTGACCCCGACAACGTCGCCGACGCCAGCGTCCCCAGCAGCGTCGCCTCGGTGGGGGACGAGGCGAGCACGGACAACAGCAGCGGGGGCGGCGACCCGGCGGACCCGAGCCACCCCCGCGGCGTCAACGGCTCTGCGGGGCACGACCTGGAGTGAGTAACTGTCGCCATTAGTTCTTGTAATTCGTGCAACTCATAGTTCACGTTCAACTCCCACCGCAAACTGAACAGGAGAGGGGGGGGGGAGCAGATGAGCTAAGCAAGAGGGAAGTTTCCATCTATGGACACACCTGCCAGAAGAGCCCGTGTGAATTTCTCATCTCATTTTACTTGTTTCCGGTTTTGCGTGATCTCGGTGCGCTAGTGCTCGGCGGCTCGGCTCGGCTCGGGTCGGCTCGGGTTGAGGGGGGCGGGTCGGGTCTTCTGCTGATTTCGGTAGTCGGGTTCTGTAGTCAGTCTAGCAAGTTTGACTGCTGTCATCTTATCGCACGAAACCAATAATGTCGGCTCTCAGGAAAATCCTGTCAACCCGGCTTATTTCCAATGTACCTGTTATGAGGTAATTCTTAAATTAACGCTCTTATCACCTGCCAGATTTATCAGTATGATTCTTCGCTGCTGTACGGTTTTAAAATATCATCGGTGGTCAGGTATTGAAGGTCGTATAGGTTACGGTCCTCGAGAATGTCAGTCACTGGTGCCAAAATTCCGATCGACGTGATCTATTTAGTGCGCCGAGAACACCATTGACTGTTCAGTTTCGGTTTCACTCGTGACGACCATTCACAACAAGGTGCAACTTATACGCTTCTCAGATATATAGGTTAAGGCTCGATAATGTTTAATGAAAATGACTTGGACAAGTAAGATCAGTTGATGCAACATTTTGGTGTCTTGTGTCTTATTTAAACTTACAGACTTAGGATGTTACTGTTTTTTAGTGTTTGTTTAAGTTTTAAGTCCTGATGGGGGACATTGTTTTTTAATTTAAAAATTGTGTCCCTCTCTTCTAGCCAAGTACGATTTGCCGGTGGACTGGGTGAACCTGGTAGCGGAGCTGGTAAGGGTGGTGGCAGCGGTGGCTCCATTAGGGAAGCTGGTGGATCAATGGGCAAGCGAGAGGCTGCCTTTGAAGACGAATATTTCTACAAGCAGGTAAGACAGTTTAAAGGGGCCTTTACCCCCTTACCCAGGTTTCCAGATTTGTTGACTGCTTTTATCACACATTTATGAAAGTGGAATGATATACTTTCCATTCTAATGCTGTCACTTTTGATGGACTGCATTAACATACAGTGTTCAAATAGCAAATGTCTGAAGTGGTCACTATTTTTGCTTTGCATAAGCTGATGACTTTCAGTTGTACATATGTTGCTAATTATGCGCTCGTTTTTCAGCAAAAAGAACAGTTGAAAAAACTTAAGTCTGACCTGGCTGATGAGATTGGTTTCCATGAGGAGCAGATCAAGCGCCACCAAGAGGCCATTGCTCGCCACAAGCAACGTGTCAATGATCTTGACAAGGACAAGTGAGGTGTGTAATCTTGTATTTTTGGTTTTGTTTTTCTTTTCCTTTTCAATCTGGATCATTTTATCGGAGCTTTCTTAAAAGTTAATTTTCTGTGCTTTTGTTTCAGGTACTTGGTCCTTGTTTTCAGACTATTGTCAAGTTCTGATTTCAATTTGTCACAACCATCCTATTTTCCACTTTTGCATTAGACATGCCAGCCTGTGACACATAGTATTTATCAATGTTTCCTTTTACATTTTGTGTTTATTTTCTGTTGTTCTGAGGCTAACGTGATACTTGTGTTTTGTTGACAGTTAAAATGTCATGTGAATTTTATGGCTTTGTACTCAGTAGATATGAATAAAGAAAGTTGCAGTTATGTATTTTATACAGTAGTTTTAATGGGTATCCCTTGTTTTCCACTCACATGAAACTTAATCTGAGACTTGCAGGAGTATCTGTGAAACACAGAAATTATTCCTTGCACCTTTCAAACACTAAATTATTAAAATATTTAAATGGCAATTCTAAATATCACAACCCCTAAGTACGAGCATCACATTTCTCTTCCCAAGAGGTGGCTTCCCCTCACTCAAAGATCAATAAGTTACGTCTTTCTCTCTTTTTCAAGATCGTAATGATCTTCTTTTCAAATTCCGCGCCGTGCCACCCGCAGCCTTTTCTTGTTAAAAAAAGGTGCGACAAGGAAGAAGAAGAAAACCGCCAACCGCGGCATCATGGGAGGGGAGGGGGAGGAAGAGAGAGAGAGAGGCAGCCATCTTTTCCTCGAGTTTGGATTTTTTGATGCATGGCGATTATGTAGTTAGTTTATTTAGTTAATTGTGATTAATAATGAATGTGGACTGCGGAAGAACTTTGGCGGTGTTAAGATTTGTTTCTTAAATTAATTATATCTCCGGTCTTTCAACAATGGACGCCGTAAAGGAATTTAATAAGGAGGTGCGTAAACCTTCGCAATTTTCAAATGATGCTACTCATGTTATTGCTATCGGCTGTATGAAAGTTGTCATGTTATTACGATGTGACTGCTTTCCAGATTTTCTCTAACTTATCCTCCTTCAATAAATTGTACCGGCGAAACATCCTTTCCCATTTTTGCCTTCTTTCTACGTTGCAAACGCAACATTTACTTGGCCTATTTGTCATCCGGCACCGTTAAAAAGTCAAACACTTTCGAAAGAAAAGACCGAAAAGAATCCTCTTTTACGAATTTTTACTTGTTTACTTCAAAATTTTATCATTTACTTTTTCCTTTAAAATCTTAAAAACCTTTATGTGGTACCTTACTTTTAGAGGTTATCCCGGATGACTGATGGTGTCATACCAGAAAACCAAATTTTGGTTATGGACACAAGTTTGTTCTTACCACAAATATTTTCTTGGAATGATGACTAATTGTTATCACTTTTTCTACGTATTTTCTTACTTCAAGAGCTTGCTTTCTATTCTGATAAGTAAACTATTCAAGCTATTTTTAGAGTTGTTGAATCAGTAAAATTTGTTTAAATTGTATTGTATCAAATTATTAAGTTCAAATCCCCCAGAGATATCAAATTTGTTATTCTTATTGGAAGTTTTCTTGCTTTACTCATATGCTGTATAAAAACATGCAATTAATTAATTATGTTAATATCTCATCTTAATGTTTGGGTTTTGCTTGTTTCAGCTGTCCTCATTATATGAGGTCAAGCCTCCGATATCTAAGGCCAAAATGACAACAATTACAAGAACAGCTATCAAGGCCATTAAATTTTACAAACATGTAGTGCAGAGTGTAGAGAAGTTTATACAAAAGGTATGTATCAATCAACTTTAATTCTGTCTTATACCATTGTTTTTTCCAGTGTCTAAAGGTTGTTCTTTTTTTAATTACAGTGCAAACCTGAATATAAAGTTCCTGGGCTGTATGTAATTGATTCCATTGTGAGACAGTCCCGCCATCAGTTTGGATCGGAAAAGGATGTTTTTGCTCCTAGATTTTCCAAGAATATGCAGACCACTTTCATATATCTTTTCCGCTGTAATCCTGATGATAAGGTGAACTATCACGCTAAAGTTTTCTTACTTACTTTTGAGCTGTTGTCTTTCTTCCTTTCTTTCTTTCTTTTTCTCTTTTCTACCTTTGTTTTACGTGTCTTTCTTGTTCCAGAGCAAAGTAATCAGAGTGCTCAATTTATGGCAAAAAAATCAAGTGTTTGTTCCCGAAGTAATTCAACCATTGTTTGACCTGGCGGACCCTAATCATGCAATTCACAAAGATCCAGCAATCCAAGCTATTGCAGCAGCTGCTGCTGCAGCCGCTGCTGCCACCGCCTCTACAACCAATATGTCTTCTACCAGTAATGGGTTAGCTTCAACTCCAACCAAAGGTATGCCCTCTGTTCATATTTGGTCCCTCCATTTAAAAGTGTACTCCCTGTAACTCATTTGGTTTTTGTATCAGTTTCCAAGCCGAATAACAAACCTGAGAGTGTTACTCCTCACTGGCTGGCTCAAGCTTCAAGTTTAGAAGCCTCTAAAAGCACACCTGTAAGTAGTATTCATTTCCTCTCTTCATGTCTAAGGTTCATTCATTTTTACTTCAAATTTTACTTCTTTTCAGACCCCTGTTCCATCCAATTCAGAGAACCTTCTTCAACAGTTGCAACAACTTCAAAACTTAATTAATATGAATAAACAGCAACAAGATTCAACTAAAGCTGATCAGGTGTGAAGCGTAGTTAGAGTTTTACATGCTATTGTCTCATGTTGTGTTCCATTGTGCCATTGTCATACATCTGCATTTGGTGCGTCATGAGTCAAAATTTCATCTTAACAAGTTCTGATAAATACTCTGTTGGATGCAGGTAAAGTTTGACCGGAAGCTGTTGGACTTCGACTATGGTGAAGAAGAAGATGACAATGATGTAGTTATTGCACCATCTCCCAAACCTACAGGCTCTCAGTTGACATTAGACTCGTAAGTTCTTCCAACAAAAATTTAAAATCTGCATTTGTGTCTTTTGTCCATAGCATATTTTACTTCTAGAATATTTTCAGAATAAATCCACTAATTTGTATTCATTTTATTTTCTAGAATTCTGGCAAATCCTGAAATTTTACGTCAGCTCCAAAATTTCCAACAAATGCAGCAACAACAAGAGGAGGAAAAGAGGCGAAAACTGCAAGAAATGAAACAACAAGAGGAAGAATTTGATAAACATCTAGCCCAAACTGTTCCTGTAAGTTTAATTTTTCTATCTTAAAATTATCTTATATGGTGCAAAAATTCAAAATTTAGAATGTCACTAAAATTATTTTTGATTCAGAAATTGCCTTTTGCTGCTGAGTGTGACCTCAAGTTGCCTGACATGAAACAACCACCTCCAACAAACAGTCTTTTTGACCAAAGTAAGGCAGCATATGCCTTTCCTGTACCCGATATGTCTCAACCTCCTCCTGGCTACATGCCTAATTCATTGAAACGGGATCGTAGCCCATTGGAGGAAGGGGAACAGGCTGACTCTGAAATAGAATTTATCAATGAAGATAGATCATCTGTGTAAGTTGCCCATTTCCTTTTCTATTACCTGATGCTCTCGGTACACGAGCAACACCTTTCTGTTACTTTTTGTTACTGAACATTGTTGTTTTCTCCTCTAGAAGACCAAGTGGTAGCCAAGATACTGGAAGCTCTGTTGAAATAATCAATTTAGAAAGAAGTAGATCTCGTAGCTTGTCACCTAAAAGTAAAAGAAGAAGAGGACGAAGTAGATCAAGATCTAGAGAAAGACGCCGTGGTAGGCGCTCTAGGTCAAGATCATCTAGCCGTTCTGGTTCGAGATCACGTAGAAGACGGTGGGTTGACTTCCAAATATTACAATGTAAATTAGTTCGTTGGATTTTTCATTGACTTTGATCCAATACTACAGATCACGAGACCGTGATAGAGAAAAGGAGAAAGAGAAAGAAAAAGAAAGGGAGGCTGATAAGGAGAAGCAGAGGGAAAAAGAGCGTGAAAGGAGAAAGAAGGGTTTGCCTCCCATTAAGAAAGATCACTTGGCAGGTAAATATAGAATTTATTATAGGAACAAGTTTAATCCTTAGCACAGTTATTTGCAGTTATCTCATGGCTTTATTCGAATGTTGATTTTACAATGTTGTTTTCTGTGCTTGCAGTTTGTAGTACCACACTGTGGGTCGGTCATTTATCAAAACTCGTGCATCAAGAAGAGCTATCGGACACATTCGGAGAGTATGGTGATATTGTGTCAATTGATCTTATTCCACCTAGAGGATGTGCTTTTATTTGTATGAACCGGCGTCAAGACGCATACAGAGCACTGAACAAATTAAAAAATTTCAAACTTCAAGGGAAAGCTATCACTGTGAGTTATCTCATCTATTATCCTAAAATTTATTACATTTTAATCAAGTATTCAAGACTTCAACTTTTCAACCGATGTCTTTCTTATGCACTTTATTCCTCTTTAATGTTACAGCTGGCTTGGGCTCCAGGAAGAGGAGTTAAAGGAAAAGAATGGAAAGATTATTGGGAAGTTGATTTGGGCGTTTCATACATTGCTTGGACCAAGTTGACTTCAGGTGTAAACCTTGAGGCTTTAGAAGAAGGAGGCATGATTGACGAAGAGACCTTGCCTGACTGGTTAAAACGTATGTTCCACCCCATATGATTTGTTTCTATAAATTCATTTTCATGTGCATTTTGGTCCAACATTTGTAATCTGGTATTTTAAACTATGACCCATATTTTAGCTGGGTCATCTGGGAAGCCACCAGGTGAGGAAGCTGCAGCTACTCCCACAGCACCCCCAGGCTTTGCTCCCTTACCAGAAGTTCAGCCACCAGTTCGTGTTGATACATCACAGCCACCCCCATCACGTACTGAGTTGCCAGTCTTAGGCAATGCTCCAAATGTTGGAGGAATTCCTGTTCCTGGGGGAATAGGAATGGTGCAACCATTTAGTATTCACAATATGCCCCGTAAGCAAAGTTACTTGTGTCTGCTTGAGTAATTTTGCTGCGAAGATGACTTTAATCTTATTTTGTTTGTTTGTGTAGGACTAATTACACCCATGAGTATGGCTATGGGTCATGGTATAATGCCTTCAATGGGTGTACCACCACCTGGCATGCAGGGCATGCTTGTACCACCTGGTGCCCAAATGATGGCCCAACAAATGCTTCAACAAGGTGTCAATGTTCCATTCTCCAGTGCTCGTAAGTAACTCCCTTTTCTTATCTAGAATTTACTAACTGCCAGCAACATTGTAGTAGGGCTGGGAACTGCAGGTTGATATAATGAAAATATACATTAAGGCATCTTCAAACACTCACTGTGACTGCAACCCAATGATTTTAATCGGGTAAACCAAGTCTTTCTGTGTGGGCTGTCATTTTCATATCTAATTCTTTTTCACTATTGTCTTTAAAACCTCATTCTTTGTTACCTGAGGGTAAACTAACAGATTTGGTGACTTTTCCATAATGTGCAGCTGGTATTATGGGATTGGGTCTTGCTAACTCTCCTTCCCCTGCTGGTAAAGTGGTACCACCTGTGGGAGTGCCTCCACCTACCACAGAGGGTCCAAGTAAACCATTTGGTGCTCCAACTCGTGTGCCTCAACACACACCTAATGGTGAGCTATCAGGTCTTCATGTTCCTGGAAAGCTCCTTGTATATTGTGTTATTCTATTAATACATGTTCTTGGCAAACTCCTAGAATCTGTTACCTCTGTTTGCCCAAGTGTATTTTGTGAAATTTGGGTGCTTGGTGTTCCTATCATTGCTTAATTTGTGGGATAAGCCTAATATCCTCCTGCAAAACCATGTGTCAAACTTTCTTTGTTATTTGCTATTTCTCTTGTTTTGTGTTGTTCATTTATGATGTTTGTATTGTTTTTACCTATTTCAAAATTTAGAAATAATTATAAATCAATGTTATTTTATTTTCTGCAGCGCCTATGCATTCATCTGCTAACCACCAAGATGATGAAAACATGGACGTGGATCAGGATGACGATCCAAAACCTGACAAATCTGAAAACGCTAGGTATGAAATGCGAGTTATCTTTCAGTTTAACTAATTTTTAAATATCTATTTTTCGTTTTTATGTGATGTTTTTCTTTTCTTTTTTAGTCTGAGCGACCAGCTATTGGCTTCCCTGGGTGGCCCGTCCTTTTCGCACCTGCCGCTTCACCTTCAGCCTTCCTTCATGCAACCGCCACCCAACCTCCCGGGCAACTTCAGCCAGCCTCCGCCTTTCCCACCTCCACAAGGAATGGCCAACAACGAAGACGCAGACGATCGGGACAGAGGAAGAGACCGCGACGGGCGCAGGGACCGGGACCGATCTAGCCGGGAGCGGGATCGCGGTGATCGAGATCGCGACCGGGACCGCGGCGGAGACAAGGACCGCCGTCGAGGAGACAGAGACCGTGACCGAGACCGGGACAGGGACCGCCGAGGAAGAGACCGGTGGGGTGACCGGGATAGGAGAGACCGTGACAGGGATCGGGATCGGGGCAGGAGTCGCGACAAGGATCGTGATGACAGGGATGGTGGACCATCCAAACCGTGGGAGAACCAGAACCAAGAGGGCAAGGAGGATGGCGACAAAGAAGCGCCTAAGCTCAGTTTGGCAGACAGGCTACTCAGTCTTGCAAACATGGACGTGCCCTCAAACTCGGACTTAAGGTCTGTACTTAAAAAATTAGCTCTAAATTTCCATTTGACGTATTTGAAACCTTAATACTTTTTTATTGTGGATTAGGAGCTCTACGTTTGGACGACAATCTAATCGCAGAAACAACGACAAGGATGGTGACGATGGCAAGAAGCATGATGACGACAAACCCCCATCTCTCCTGGACATGCCCAAGCTCGCGCCGCCAGATGGCAAAGGTCCTCAAGCAGACGGAGCCTTCCCGAATAGGAGTATACCGCCAGGTTGGTTTTGTTAATTATTTGAAGAAACACATAATTTTGTTTCCTAGTTGCATTGAATTATTCGATAACTTTGTTTGATCCTCTAGGTGGGCCGATGTTTGGTCTCAGAGGTCCTCCAGGCGGTCCCGGTCTTCCTGGTGGCCCTCCTGGTCCTCAACCAGGACCGTCAGGTGTGGCTCCCGGCATCCTAGGTCCGGTCCCGGGTGGACCGTCAGCCGGACCCCCTGTTGGGCCACCTGGGGGGCCCATGGGAGGTCCCATGAGTGGGCCGCCAGGCGGGCCCCCAGGTGGTGGACCTGGCGGGCCTCCCGTGGGTCTCGGCCTGCTCGGCGAGCCCCCTGGCCCGGGCCTCCCTCCGGACGGCTTCCGTGGACGTGGACCTCTGCCTGACGGCTTCGTCCCTCGAGGCCCCCACGGCCCACTTGGTGGTCCCCCGCATCCTGACATGATGCATCCGCTGGAGCGCGAAGAGTTCCTTCGCGGCCGCGAGGCCTTCGGGAGGGGCCCGCTCCCAGACTTCGGACCTGACGGGCCGGACTTTGACGGTTTCGATCCGATGATGCCGGATGACTTCCGCGGTCCAAGGATGCCCCCGCGCCCGGACTTCGACCCGCGCGACGGGCCGCTGCTGCCGCCCAGAGGTCCCCACGGCCCCATGCCGGACGAGTTCGACATGATGCACCCCGACGACATGGACTTCGACCCGCGCGGCAGGATGATGGACCCGCACGGCCGGCCGCACCCGCACATGTTCGACCCCATGGACATGCACGGACCGCCACACGGCCCGCCGCACGGCCCACCGCACCCAGACGACTTCGACCACATGCCGCCCGACTTCTTCCCTCCCAGGGGCATGATGGGGCCCCGGGGGCCGCGCCCAATGATGGGCCGAGGAGGTGAGCGCCCGCCCCCGACCAGGGCTGTAGGCTAGGGGTAGGGTAGGGCTTTACTGCTGTCTGACTACAACGCTATATCAATTATGCCTTTTCCCTTCTTTCACTTTATTATTTACTATGTTTTTTTTTACGGACAATCTCTCACTTTTTCTGTAGCAACAATACGGCTTTTGTGGTGGTTGGAGGCAGACGAACAAAGGCATGTCGGTTTCTGGTTTCGAAGTATCTCTTTTTGGTGGGGCCCACATGAATTGGTAGTGTTTTCAATTGGGCAGGTATGGCCGAAAAGTTTAGGTTGTACCCGCCCAATCAAAACACTGATATGAACGCCTGTGTAACCAGTGTGCAGCAAGTTTGCTCTCCCATCTCTTCCCGAAAACGCATTATCTGAGTAGACCCTTTTAAACTTCCATCGTAACAGTAAATGTTAGCAAAGATGTCTGTCCAATCACTCAAAAGCCTATTCTTGCCACTTTTTATATTATTTTTAGGAAGTAATAGAAATGTTTCAATGCTTAGTGATAATGGTTTTAAAGAGTAGTTCTCATAGTGAATTGGATCCTCCTATTCACAGGGCCTGATTTCATGTTTCGCGTTCGGCCTCGAGGCCCTCATCCTGGTGAGTCCTTCTCCAGCCCATGGGAAGCAAAGACCAGTGAATAAGAACTACCAGCTAATTTTTTTTGGCTTTCACAATTTAACTCCTCACCACTTGGCTGTTAGCAATCTCTGTCAGTTTTTCTAGCACAGTATGTAGACCCCAGCTCACGCTCACGCCTGCCCTACCCAACCTAGTTGATCGGTTTTGTTATTGTCAGCAGACATTCATTCTTGAATTTAATTTGACTATTTTTTTTAATTTTCATAATTGTGTGTCAGTTTTCCATGGTTGCCGTGACATTAATAGGTGAACGTCCCTCTAAGCTCGCTGTTCTGTTGGCAGGTTTGTGGCGAGACGGCCAAGGCCCACCTCGCGGCTTCCCCATGGGCTTTGACGGCCCCATGCTGGACGGGCCGCCCGACGCGTTCTTCGGCCCCGGAGGCATGCCCTTCGACGACATGGACCGCCGGCATCCTCGAGGACCTCCCCTGGGCCCGCCGGGGCCGGGCGGCGCGTGGCGGGGCATGATGGGCATGGACATGGATGACGGGCCCTTCATGGGACCTGGGCCCGGACCAGACATGGAACTGGAGATGGAAATGGAGCGTGCCCGCGAAAGGGAGATGGCTCTCGGGGGCCGACCTAGATCCAGGGATAGGGATAGGGAGCGGGAAAGGGAACGGGAGAGAGATAGAGACAGAGAGAGAGACAGAGACAGGGGTAGAGACAGAGGAGAACGGGGACGTCGATCCCGGTGGGCGAACTCTTCGCCTTCCCAGGACAGTGGTCCCGGTGCCACACAACAAGACCTGGAGGCTGGTCCCCCAACTGACGCAGACCATGAAGCTCGCCCTGAAGCTCGTACGGAAGCTCACCCGGAAGCTCGTCCAGAAGCTCACCCGGAATCTCGTCCAGAAGGTCCCCCCGAAGCTCGTCCAGAAGCTCACCCTGAAGCTCACCCGGAAGCTCGTCCAGAAACTCAACCTGAAGCCCAATCTGAAACTCACCATGAAACTCTAGCCGAGTCGCGAGATGAGCCTGCTCCATCTCAAAGTGAAAGTGAACCTAGGCGAAATGATGATTGGCAACCTAGCCAACATAATACTAATGACTCTGACTTGGCTGGAAACAACACATTTCCTGTTGAGTTTTCAGAGACAGTGCAGCATCCCTCATCACAGCAGGAGGAAACTGTGCAACACGACTATGAACCTAGAGAAGGTTCATCCTTAGCGGCTGCACATGAAAGGACATTTGTAGAATCTCCACCGAGGGGGGACTTTAATACTGATATGAATGAGACTGCTCCACCTAGAGAAGCAGAATCTTATGACTCTTTTGATAATGGGAACAAATTGGTACCAGAATCAGTGGATAGGTTTGAAGGTAACCATCAAGACACTGCTGATGTTGCTCAATTAGGGGCTAATGGCCCAGTATCCGATGGTTTGAATGAGAATGATTCTACAACTATATCTGGAGAGCAAATTAATCCTCAGGTAAATGTTTCAGATGAGGTGGAAAATGTTGTATAATACTATTTCAACAACTTAAATTAAATTAAAACTTTCTGCTTATATCAAATGTTCTAAGAATTACAGTGCAATATTTTCTGGTATTGATTGTTTATCATCATGATCTTCTTTCATTTAATTATTTGCAAAGACTTCCATTACTTTTTACTGGTGTTCATATGTTAATCATTTCTTTGTCATGCATTTGTCTCACATCACTCTCTGTGATATTCAGTTAAAACAACATAAGAAAAATGACATCAATACTCCTAATGAATTTCTAAGGCAGAAGTGTTTGTACAGTGTTTATTTAGATAGTTAAAGTAAAAAAAAAGGAATGCATGTCTTTCCTTGCTTTGTATAGTTAATCAGATTTTCTCCCCAGTCGAACACAGTTGCCAGACATTTGGGACTTTAAATTTTTATTAATTCATGACTTGTTTTTGATTTAAATAATGTAGGTATCAGGAATATTGGCAAAGTCTCAAGTGTAATTTCACTTGAAATATGTTTTGATTTCAATTGTAAACTCTCCTGTTATGTTTTGATGTTGGAATTGAAGTCCGCCTTGTTGAGCAGGTTGAGAAGTACGTTGACATCTTTCTGTAAGTCTGTGGTAGGTTTTCTTTAGTAATCTACTCCAGTGCAGTGTTTTACTTCCAAGACTGGATGAATGTTTTCATTGTTCTTTCCAATTATACGAAAAATTTTATTCTAGCATTATTTATGTGACTTTTTTTTCTTTTTTGATGTGGGAATGCAAATTATGTAATGGTTGTGATATGGTTTGGGACTCCAGGCCTGCGAGTGAAGTTTTTCAGCTCTGGTGTGTGCTATGCTGTCGAATGAAAGTGAACACAGGACCTAAACTTGATTAGTTACCAAAGACAATGTTCAGCTTAGTCATTTATACTTGATTTTTAAAAAAATGAAAGGTGATTTTTGTACAGAGCTTTCTATTACTACATCTTTTAACTCAGTTTTATTTTAAAAAATGTTTTGTACGGTTAATTTTACATCATGTTGCAATTTTGATTCTTTAGGAACTAGCTGGGTACCTTTTCTGATGATCATACGTTGTGTTCATTCGTGCTAAATAAAATTTATATATTTTTGTACAGCCTAAGAGTTGGTTTTATTAAGTAAGGTTTCTCCTGTGTTCCTGTGTTCACGGAGCAGCAGCGCATGCGGGCGCTGCACGACAGGGCAGCCTCCACGTTGGATGACTCGCGCTTGCACTCAAATGGAGTGACAAGTGCAAGGTATTGTCAATTGTTTTTTTTCTTCATTTGTTTGTTACCTTGAGCATTGCAGGTTGCTGGTATTGTAGGCATGAATCACTTCAGAGGGTTTCTTCCAATCCATGTAATGTTACCTTTTTCTTTCCCGTCAACTAGAGAAAGGAGGGTTTGCTTTCTTTCCATGGTCTTGTATGTATTACATTAATGCACTACTCTCTTCGTCCTTCATAGAAAATTTAAAGCAATATCATGTTATGTTTTCATTTTCTACATTTCTTTGTTCATATGAGGAGATAGTAACTTTTGAAGTTAATTTCTAAATGCAGTTCCACACTGCACGTAAGAGGTAAAAGTGTCACTTTGGCATATTTCTGTTAATTTTGAGCCCTTAAAATACATATTATAATTTAGTTGTTAAGATGTAGAAATGTTGAGCAGTTACCTGTCTCATTTGGAAGGGCTTACAAGTTGTACATATTCGTTAAATCACAGTTTAAAACAGATAATTTTCATTAAATGTGAGTACATTTAGGAATGTCGATTTATTATTGGGTGGGAAGTTCTACATTTGCAATTTTCTTAATGTTTCTTGTGTGTCATTAACAATTTGGTAATATGCTCTATAGTAATAAAGTACTGAGGAATTAATTACTGTTTCCACCTTTTCCAAATGCCTTCTGTTCTTTATAGAATGCAGATAGGTTTGTGTTTTTTTCCATAGTTGTTTTACAGCCAACTCATCCTTAGCACGCGGCAAGCATGGGTGTCCCTATTTCATTTTTCAATGTTTAACCCTGATACAACCCCTTAAAATCTCCATCGACTTGCCCATTTTGGTCTGCTTTGGTGTCTCAGTAGCTCAACCCTCACCCTTTTTGCCCCTCTTTATCATTACTAAAGAGTTCCTGCATATTTGATTCTGTTTGATCTGATAAAATGCATGTGAAGCAATTTACTGAAACTTCCAATTAAAATGCTTAAAATATTTCAAGACACTCCAGTTCTCCTACCCCATTTCATCCATTGTTGCTCTCGCCATGCGGAGTTACGATGAATTTTTTACTAAAATGATGGATTTGAATTGGTAATTGGTCTGGTTCGGTAGGGAAGTGCCACGAGTGCCACATCTGATTTTAGTCATTTTGGTACAATCTTCCGAAACGTTCATATATCAGCGCCGGTGCGACAATGAGCATATAGTTGGTCCAGCATTACTTTGGTCTTCGGGGCCCACGGCACCGCCACTGCGGCTTATTGGACCCGAAGACCAAAGTAATGCTGCGCCGACTATATGCTAACGCGCATGCGCCCGTGGTGGTGTGCGCGTGTGTGCATCGTCTGCGTTGTTTTTGTATCACTTCATGATTATATCATAAACACAAATGTTGTGGAATGTTAACTGGTGAAAGAAAAAGTCTTTTCATCCTCTTTTTAACTTGTTAAGTTTCCTCACTTTGGCGATGTAGTGAGTGATTGTCGTGTTCATACAAGGGAGCCAATAAGCGACGTATTTGCCGTGAGTCACATTTGGTTTGGTCTAACGTTTTCATTCGTTTAGCCAATGTGTGCATATCTTCTATATTTTGAGTCGCATTTGGCCCGGATTTTAATTAAAAGACGTTTCAGCCTGACACTTAAAATGACACTGCAAGACTTTCTGATATTTTTTTCCCATCACCATAACCTATTGGTTTCCATTGCATCTAGTTCCAAATCTGCTATATTTGTGTTTTAGGGCTTGCCTTATCACAAGCAATAACAATGGATTCAGTAGACCTGCACTATAAACCTACTTATTCAACTCCTAGGGTGAGTTTAAGCAATCTCTATTTTGAATGTTGTTAAATCTTACTGGTGCAATTTAATTATCAAATGTTTGATAAAATTTGTTCTCTTTTCAGCATGCACTTGTCCCGAAGAAATGCAAGTTCTGTCATAATGATATGGAAATTAAACAAATCAATTCTACCGAAGCTTTCCGCATGTGTTTTAAAGTGAGCAATATTGATGTTATTGTCATGCAAATGAAGTATGTCTCGCAATAATTTCAACTTGCATATCTTTATTTCTAGTGCGCAATACCCCTCCAACAGCTGGATTTAGATGACATCGAATTTTTTCACAGATCTTATAGGGATATGCTTAAAAGTCCACTTGGTAAGGAATTGTTTCTTGAATGCTGTTTTAAGTCGTAGACAAATCTGGAAATTTTGAAATTTTTCTTTTCCCTTGCTACACAGAATGGAAAACTAATATTAACAATGAAGATGATGATTTGGCAAAATTACCATTGTGGATAGAACAAATGGACCTGAAAGTAAGTAAATTAGAAGATGGGAGTGATGATGAAACTTCAGAAAATTGTGCTGATTTCACACATCAGAAGTCTGGCAGTCAGAAGGAATTAAACCCTTCTAATCAAGATTCTTCATATGATTGGGAAAGTGAAGCACTCAATGAATTAGACGCTGCCTTAGAAAAAGCACAAAATGAGAAGTTACAGCCTCATAATCTACCATTTTCATTCGATGACTTTTTCCTTCCCGATCAAATAAATGAGAAACATCTAAGACCCTCAGGTGTAGCTGGTTTAGGCTCTAGTGAAGACAATCAGGAGCTAAGATTAGACGAGTATACTGGTGAAATTTCTCAAGACACAGCCAATAAAAATGAGAGTAAATTATGTCAATCTCAATTAATTAGGGGTCATGAAAATGTTCATTCAGTTGAACAGTTAAAACTTGATGTGGACCTGACTGACCAAATACAACAGAATAATACAAATGAAGACGGTAAAGACAAAATCATTGAGTCAATTGCTTTTACACCATACGAAACTACAAGCAAAATGGAATTAAAACTTAACAAAGAAAAACTTGATCAAGAAAATGGCTACTTCGTGACTCCAAGCGTGGCAGAGCTTGATCCTGAAAGTGAGATACCACCTGCTATAATAGGATGCCTTAATGAAAAGTCTCAGGAAGAAATTGTCAAAAAATCTAAAAACTTAAGCAAAACTTCAGAAATGGAGGCTTATGAAGAGAATGCCAGAGAATTGCATACATCAGAACCTTGTAATTTTGAGCAGTTAAGTGAGATGAGAGGTGATCCTTTGAACACCTCAGAAAACCTCAATGATACTCATGTTATCAAAAACAAGGCTTCTGAGAATTGTATGGAATTTGAACACAACATGGAACCTTTCAAACAAAGCATTTGTGAGAGCAGCGATGTAGAGGCTGCTGCTGATGGTGAGAGTGATGAAGAAAGTTGTGCGGCAGTGCAAGAAGCATCACTGATGAGTTCTCCGCTCGCTAAACACCTCCTCAAGAATGCGTTGTCTCCAATAAGTAAAAACCCTTCAATCATTGGAGATAAAAATGATACAGGAAAAGAATCCGTAAGCCAATCTTTACATCATCAAAACATTGAAAGATTTGAAAATCCTATCTCAGAATCTCTGTCTTCTGCCTCACAAGTTGAGAATGAGATCAGTCACAGTACTGTGGTTTTAACCAACAAATGTGGATCGTCCTTGCCTCTTAGCCTGTGGTCTTCACTATCTCAATGTCTGACTGGAAACACACTGGTGTATGAACATATTTGTGATTGTGATCAAGAACAAATCCAACTTTCACCAGCAAATAATGATGATCAGTGCATTGATTTAGCATTGCCTGATCTATCACTCACGTCTCTAATTGAGGAGGACATTAGAAAGTCAAATAGGGATTCTCATTCTTTAGATAAAGTATTATTTTTACCTGTGCCCTCATCCGGCAAAAATAAATGTTTTGTTCAAAAAACTGCAAGAAAACTGGATTTTCATGAAACACCTACAGAAGTGACTAGTGAAGACCACCAGGCTGTTCCAATACTTGTTGCTACAGTCCCTGCTGACAGTGATATAACACTGGATATGTTGCAGTCTATAAGAGAGGAGAACATTCCATTTCTCTTTGAAAATTCAACTCTTAATGTGGAAGCCTCCTGTCTTCAAAACATCGCCTCAAGTGAAAACAAGCAAACATTTTGTAGCAGCAGCAGTTCAGCTGATTCAAGTACTGAGAGAGCTTTTGTTACTAGTGTTACAGAAACCATGTTGGACACCAAGGAGTTTGTCCCCCAAAACAATGTTATTCCCTCTGCTACTCCTTGTGAAAGCCAGTTATGCTCTGCCACTGGGCCTGTCGGGATGACTCAAAATGTTGAAGACTTCAATCGTAAAACTAATTTTATTCCTGATTTTGAAGAAAGTGTTTTGAATAGTGATGACTGTGTGTTCAATGACAATGCTGTGCAAGAAACTTATGATGTTCCTTTACAGGACTTAAAAGAAATTGACCTTACTACGCCTGAAGCTGTTATTGTTAGCAATGAATACTGTGATGTAGAAAGTTATGTTTCTAATTCACATTGTGAAACAAGTACTTACTCTCAATTTTCAGAAGGTATCGACCAAACCTGTAGTTCTAGCATCACTGTGAAACAAGTGAGAAATCCAGGTGCAAATGACAAATCTTTTGGTATGATGATTGATCGTCCCTTGCAGCTACATGGTATTACTATTGAAGAAGATGATGATGAATTGAAGTGTTTTTCTGGTTCTAAATTTAAGCCTATTGGAAATAGAAAGCCTTCATTGAAGGAGGGAAAAATTGAATCAGAGCCGCGGGTACTAAATCTTTTGAATTCTGTTCGAAGAGAGATTAAAATGTCAGAACAACCAAAAATAGAGAAAAAAGTAGATGTCTAGCTTAGTCACACTCATTAGAGCAACATGTGATTTATTGTGATCTTTGATTTTTAGAATACATTGTTTTCTTAGAATGTGTTTTGAAAATTGTATTTTTTCCCTTATTTTATTTTAACAGAAAAGGAAATACATATTTAAGACTATCAAGAGATATTTTATTTTTATTTTTAATGAGTCATGGATGCAATTTACAGACTTCAAACATGGTTGTTGTTGAGTTGTATGTAAGTCATTTAAACAAAAATGTAATAATATAATAACAAAGGCTGTCAAGGTGACATTAAGCCTATTTCTATAGGTTTCACTTCTATATCATTTGCTTCACTAGTATACTTAACAAATATATATCTCAACAATAACAAGTTGAAATCAATTAAATTTTTCAGTCAAACTTCTATGAAGTAGCAGTCTTAGAGACGTCACGTCACACATTGTGTTATCAAAAGTCACCAATGAGATATTTAAAACTACTCAAATAATTACCTCAGCTCTAGTAGGATTAGGTGAGAGTGGCAAGACCCACAACTGCAATGACTGAGTGGAAATTAAATTGTTGAGTCACAAAATTTGTTCAATACATTAAAGATGTGACCATTAAAACACATCTTGGTTTAAATTGTTCAAATGCAAAATTTGCTTTTGCTTTTCTTTTTACAAATGGAAGTGATAGGTCAATTGGAAGAAGTGGGAGGTCTTAAGAAAGATAATCCCGATATAAGACAGATTTGTTGGATTTGAGCACTTGTTCCCTTGAGGATGTTGTGTCAGTATTGATTAAAATGTATGTTTGTACCAATTTCTTTAAGATCATTTTCAAAAATATATTGTACAGTATTTCATCTTATTTGCTTTTAGCTGCACCTCTTGCTTTCCATGCTTGGATTGAACTCCAGGCAAAATATAATGAAAAAAAGTGAACTTGGAGGGCAAGAATGATGAAAGCAAACCATAGCAAGGCATAAGGATATCCCTGGAAAAGAAGGTTGTGTGGCTAGTATTTTAAGTTAACTATCACACTTATTGTTTTGTTGCCATTTAAAAAGACGAGGGAAAACATACCTGCCAAAGATGGAGGTCTTCCGTGTCACCTGTGCGAACATACTGCCAGGCTTCTTTGAAATAATAACCAGCAGCATAAAGTACAGGACCAATGCCAAATATAATGATGCCAAGCATGTAACGTTTCATCAAACTGATTCTATTCTTTCGTGCTGCAGAGAGTCCAATAAAAGACAGCAATAAGCTGACACACCACAGGTATTCCCACCATAAAGGCTGAAAAGTAAGATTTACCATACAGTCAACCGTTTTGATATTGAGTTATTAGAAAACATACCACACTCTGTGCACAATGTAAGTTCAGGAGAGACTTAAATACCTGTGGAATTTGCAATTCTTCTATCTCAAGGATAAAAACATCAATTCTGTCTAGGATGTCAGCTGACAGCTTGGCTAGCATTGCGAAAAATAGTAGGTAATGGAAGAATATGCAGTATTTCAAACGGGATTTACTCTGGGCACTGAGGAAAATGAATAAAGGGGTAACAAAAATAAAAAATAGTTAATGTTATGCATTTACAAAGTTACAAAAAAAAAATGAAATAGATACACCACCAGGTTTTAAAACAGTTGAAAATGATTTTGAAAAATTATGGAAGGTAGCATAATGCTAAAGTTTATTTGAGTAAATACCTCCTCAAGAATCAAAAAAATGAGTTTTTAAGAAAGTACATATGGAACAGACAAACTACATCATAACCTTATATATGTGATAGCAAAGTATGCTTGACGACTTAAGGATGCGGTGATTTGAAAGATCACAGGTAGATCACACCAATGGACTCAATAACAATAATTTAGAGAAAGAGATCAAATGGGTATCTAAGACTTGAGGAAGCCAATTCTGCTAGCAGAAAACTTGCCTTAGCAAATAATGTGTTGCTACTCTTTGTCGATGAGCAAAGTCTGTACCATCCGTGCCCATTACCATGGGCCCACCTTTCGATGCCATTGTTTGAATGAAAAATTAAAACTAAACCCTCAATTCAGATAAACATTTAACAAAATCAAAGTTAAATGGCACTCCGACAGCGGTTAAAAGTACTCGGGCCTCGTAGCACGTCGCGGCCTTCCACACAAGCAGACGGTCAGCAGTAGCAGACGCTACGCGGACCTTTAGGTTCGTTCCTAAATACACACAAGTAACAGTGTCATTTATTTTCGGAATTAGGACGTGTGATTTTTATAATTCATAAAAATACTGAGTTGAAACATGAAAAATATATTTCTTTAGCATTCAAGCCTTTCGCTCGGAAAACACATACAGCTTGACAACCGCACAAGTTACCGGTGTCCTGGCAGAGATGGATCACTTTGCTCTGGGCAAACCTTAAATTTTGTTGTGACCGATTTACAGACAATAACTTTGAAGAAAATGATCCAATTTATTAAAACCATTCTTAATAAAATTTTAAAAATATTTTGTGTATTTTTGCCGCAGAAACTGGGTACTTTGTTCAAACGCGTTCGGAACGCTTCTCTGCCCGAAGGCACCGGAGAAGTTACAAACGCCACGAAAGTCCTTCCGCCCCGTATTCGCGTTTAATTCCCAAGAAAGTAGGTCTGTTCTGGATGTATATATTTATGTGGAACATCAACAAACTTTTATTAAAACAGGCAAACGACTTTTAAAAATCGTCTACAGCGCAAGGTGTTGGTTTTTATTCATAAAGACGGCAAATGCAGCCTACATTCCAAGAATTTTTTTTCATATTGCTGCGGATGAATATATCTTTTTACCCCTAACCTCCTTTCGCGCTACCGAAGTGTAGGCCTACAATGCGAAATGATGGTGAATGTTGTGAAGTGAGAGTTTTATTTCGTAGTTTTAATGTATTTAACTGAAGACTGTGCGTTATCTTAGTGATGCGGATCGCGGCGCGCGTGCTATAATGTTGGATGTACAAGTTCCCGGAGGATTTGGAGCGCAAAGCAAGTTAAACTGGCTGTGTTTGGCTGCTCGGCGGGGTGTTGGCAGTCGGAGAGGTTTCGCCTAACATGGCTGCAACGCAAGCCGAACACCACCAGCACAAGGAGGTGATTCGCGAGCAAGCGCAGCAGCCGGAGCAGCCTCAGGACGTGGCCGGCCCCGGCTTACAGAATGGCACGGAGAAGAACGGCGGACGCGACAATGTGAGCGGCAAGGCCAAGCTGCCCGTCGGCCACAAGAGCAGCCTTATCCCAGGCTTGGAGATGAGTCAGTACCGACAGGAGTCGGGCGCAGGACCTCCGGGCAACGTAAACAGTGACCAGGGCGGGAACAGTGGCGACGTAGACAGTGCGAAAATAAACTCGGACGGCTCGGGCAAACCTTTTCCCCCCAACTCGGATCCCCCCGGCGGTGATCCGAGCTACGGCAAGCTGCCTGACAATGCTGCTGCCGCCGCCCCGGGGTACGGCGGCGCGGGCGCGGGGTACCCGGGCAGCAGGGGCGGCTACCCGCACCTGGACCAGCATCCTGGCAGCAACAATTCGGACCTTCACCACCCCTACGCACCACCGGGGATGCGGCACCACTTCCCTGGGAAACCTCAGGCCGCTGGACCTATGATTCCTCCTCGGCCGCCCAGTGGTGGGGCCAACTCCAACAGCCCTGGTACACCTTTCTCTCCTCATGGACAACAGCAAAGGTTTTTGTCTGGGCAAAGTATCTCCCAGCCTACTGGACCTACTCCTACACTTAATCAGCTCTTGCAAGCGTCCAACCCAGTGCATAGATATCCTAATAGTTACGGTGACATGAACATGCAAAAGCCTGGTGAACAAGGCCCCGCTGGCTACGGTTACAACCAGTGGCCTTCATCGTACCCAGGGCAGCACCTACCACCTGGATACCGCAACCAGAGTCCTGTGAGTATATTTATTATTTTTCTGCATGGAAAATGTTTTGAAGAATTTTAAGGTTAAGGGTCATTCAGGGGATATGATGGTATTTGTATACAACCACATTATCAATTGTTTCCGTTCATGTGGCGCATACTGAAAGTCTCAAAGGTTTGGCATCATTCACAAGTCTATACATTAATAAGCATATGGACTAAACCCTATAGGAACCGTTTTAATATCTTCTTATGAATGAGTTCTGTCAAACTTTTGAGATTTTCTTGCCATTTAAGAATGAGTAACATTTATTTTGAGAAATCACTTTTACTGTCATGTACTTTAATTGTCATTGTCTGTGTGTTTTGGTAATTCATTCATTTGTTGACATTCATTTTTCTATCACGGTAGTAAACAGTTATGTGTATGGTACAGTACTTTTATGTTTACATCATATCTAGTCTTAATTTTCAGTAGTAGATAATATTTCATTGCCATTTACACTTTTCTTACAATTTTCTTGAGTATGGGTTTTCTCAATGAACGTAATTTGTTTTTCCCTTATGTTTAAGTAGAATGCAGTCAATCCTATTATCGTTCCTTCTAATTTCCTATCTATTGTTACTAAGAATCCATTTGGTACATGTAAATTTCTGAATGTTCCCAGAAAAGTTTTCTGGGCATCCTCAATTTATGTAGTTTGCAGTTTGTGAAGCTATGTTGAACTTGTAGCTGTCCTACCTCTTAACCCATTTGTATCTTTTCACACAAGAATTTCATCTTTTTAAAAAAACTACTTCCTTTTTGGGATCTTTGGTGACAATGCTTCGTTCAAGATTTTATCCCATCTATGTAAATTTTTACGTAAGGTTCTCTGCAAAAAAACTGCTTACTTTTTTGGATGTTTGCTGACCTTGCTTATTTCAGGTTTTATTTTAAGCATTGAAAACCTGCATGAATGTATAGTCAGTGCTCCCATTGAACTCCATTGATATTGCCCAATGTTCTCTTGGAAGTATCTTCCTTTCATCGAAGGAATGACTGTAATGTCATTATATTACATTTGGAAACAATTAGAAAAGTATGTTTTGGAGTCATATACCTGTAGCAAAACACTAGCATGCATTCCTTGAGATGCTGTGTCTGTTCTGTATTATTCCCTGGTGTCTGTGGTGTGTCGTTCACACAAGAGCCCTTATGTTGTGCAAGGTTAGTTCTCCATCCATCATAGAGAGAGCTTGCAGCCCATCCCTTGGCAGCCCCCATACACCCTTTTCCACCCCCCTTCCGCGCCTTCCAAGGGGCCCCTGCTCCACTTCTCCCTGTGTGAACTGCACTGGCTGCAGTTCAAACGCACCGGTCCCGGGAGCATGGGGCTGACGGTCTGACGAGAGGGAGAGGGAGATTCAAGTAAAGCCCCAGTCTGACAAGCAACCCGCCCCCGCCCCATCCCTCGGCCATAGCAGATCAGGGAAACGGAGGAGCGAGAAGGGTAAGCCCAGTTATTTGGAAAATAATTAACTCAGCCATGATAATTGCCATATTTTACGCAAGCCATATGATAGAAACTACCCTGGTAAAAAAATATATAAAAAAATCGCAGGATGACAAAAAACACTTTCTCGGTTTCTAGTCGTCTAAAAACTTTGATTTCGTAGTTTGTTGGAACCGTTTTGATGCCGCTTTGTTAAATAACCCCCTGGACCAAAATGTTGCGCCTTTCGTTCGGTCTGTTGGTGAGATAGAAGGGTTTAAGCAAGCACTGTTAAAATTAATTGACAATAGATTTTGTAACATTTACAAACGATGATTTCCTATCGTTATCGGTTTTGCTTGTCAAAGAGCTCGAAGTCAATTAATTGGTAGCTTCAACAAAATTTTGTAATTCTTAAATTTTAAATCGTAACTTAACAAAAATTTTCGTGTAAATTTTCCCTGTAAAACGAGCAATTACTTTCCACAGAGCGTGCGACGCGAGCCCCGTGTCCCCCCTCCCTGTCGGGGTCAATCTTACGTAATAATCGTGGCGCCTTTTTCGTCTGACAGAGCCCCGGCCGTTGCCCGCGCGGCCGGCCGGCGCCTGGTCGTAAACTGCGAATGGCAAGTGCAGCAGCGTCGCGCCACGCCACGCCACGCCACGCCACGCCGGTGGCGGAGGAGGAGGAGGCGGCGCGGCGGCGGCGGGACGACTCAGTCTGTCAAGGATCGGCGAATGAAAGCGAGAGTCTCCTCTTTGCTGGCATTGCGCGGGAGGCAAATTGGATTACCGTTTGTTGTCCACACAAAACTCTCTTCTTCCGCTCCCATTCTTCTCTGGCTTGCTGGTGCTCCAAGGCGACGCAGACGATCCTGTAATTGGTGTGGCTCAGCTGTTCCATGTCGGTGTGGTTTGTCGCTGGTCCAGTTGCAGTTGGTTTGCCCCCCTTGGAGCCAGCCGGTGGGCCGGGACGCCGCGCTCGGTAGGCAGCCGGGCGCGCGGGCGTGTCGGGCGCGGCTGCCTGGCGGCCGCAGCGGGGCGCTGTCCGCCGCCGGGACCCAGAGCCGGCGCGCCCACTAGGACCGGCAACCTCTGAGGCACCCCTGAGGTTGTGTGCGTGGGCGCCGCAAATGTGTTGTGCACCGCTGACGGAGAGAAGGAAGAACACGCCATTATTCTTTGGAATTTACACATCTTTTTTAGTTCCCGAATTCTTTATATTACGAGGGATTCGGTCCTTAACGTTCAAGGCTCTAGATCAGCCTTAAATACGAGAGGGTTTGTGGGAAATAGGAATACTACGTTCTCTGGTATTATAAACCTGGCTCTAAATAACACGATGAATCTATTCGAATTACGACTGATCAAAAATCTTAGTACGTGGGTGATGAAGAACAGGTGTTCGTAAGAAACTTGAGCGATTGACTCAGTGAAATTCGTTTCGGAAATCCTCTGAGGTACAGGTGGTCTGTGTTGTTGTTGTCGTGCCGTCGCGTCAAAAGAATGATGTTGAGGAATCTTGGAAGGATTCCAACAGGGGGGGGGGGGGGGGGGGGGGTCGACGGGTCGACGTCTGTCCACTGTCGACTTGCAGGGAGGTGAGGAGAGGAGCGGGGGCACTTTTTATTTGACGCACCGAGTTTCATGAACTGTAGAGTGGCGCGGCGTAGCGGACGTATCTCTGGGGGAAGAGGAAAACTGACCTACAGCCAGCATGTGATGTCACGCACCCGCTGCCTTCTCGTTTTCTCCCCTCTTTTTATTTTTTTGTCCCCCTCAACTCTGCTCCGCCGCTGCGCTTCCCCGTCAGCGCCCCCTCCCCCCACCCCCTGCTCTTTGGCCGGCCACTCCGCCCCCCTTTCCGTCTTGTCTTTGCTGCTGACATGTTTTGTTTATAGTAAGGTGAGAGAGGGAGAAGGGGGGGAGGGGAGGGTGAAAGGAAAGGGGGAACGCGTGGCTATCGTGAATACGTCACCTGGGGCCAGCCCAGTCACCCTGCAGCCCGTGGGACTACGCACGGTGCACGCACAGCCCGCGGCTCAAAGAACCGCAGGCCAATGAAAAGAAAATGAATAAACAAATTACGAAAAACTTGAGGAGAATACATGTTTGAAAGTTCCTCAAAGCCGCTCTCCCCCTTGC
>NW_026267396.1:184652-185086 GCF_000697945.3 Frankliniella occidentalis | reverse complement strand
CACACAGCCCTCCCCCCGCCTCTCCTCCCTCCCTTTCCGTTAATATTCATCCCGAAGCTCTAATTGGACGCTGCTACTGCTTTTAGAGGCGCGAGCCGAAAATAAACGAGTGGTGCGGTTGCCGTGCCGGCCGATACGTTTGATGTGCGTGCGCGTCGCGCGGGGGGGGGGGGGGGGGCCCCCCCCCCCCCCCCGCGGGATGCTTTTGATCCGCGTAATTGCTTGGTTTGCATTTCGACGACCCCGCCGTGCCGTGTCCGCCCCGTGCCGCTATCCCATCCACCTTTTCCCCTTATACTCTCTTCCCTGTCTCTTTTGCCTCGTTACCTTTGCCGCCATTTGGGGGGGGGGGGGCAAGGCTAATGCAGCAGAGGTATGGAGAGGTGCGGAGGCGGACAAACGACGTAGGGCGAGAGCGAGGAAGATGTGCGAGC
>NW_026267396.1:182540-183956 GCF_000697945.3 Frankliniella occidentalis | reverse complement strand
GGGAGGGGGTCGGGGAGGGTGGCTCAACGGGCCCTGGCGTTGGCGGCCTGACCCGTAAACTTTGGCGTAAGTTCATTGATGATGAGGGAGTACGCTTGGGGAATACGCCCCCTCACCCCTTCTCCCTTCCCCCCGTCTCCTCCAGGCATGCTCAGCCGGCTGAGTTGAGTAGTAGCGGCGTCTGAGCGTCCTGGTGACCGCGTGTCTGCCCGCGCGCCCGACTGTGCCTTGACATTGCATTATTCTGTGTAGTTTGGACGGATGGGTATTTCAGATGAAAACAATGTAGTGACGTGTGCATGTGCTCGCCTCTCGGTAACTCGTGGCTATCGTCAGAGCTGTCCGCCTGCACTGGAAGATCCGGCTCCCCTCCTGGCGCCTCCGCCTGTCGCGTCCGGACGCCCCCCCCCCTTTTCCCTGCCGTCGAATCGCCCGCCGGGCAATCCCCTCTGCCCCCCCCTCCTCCTCCGGTCCTTTTTTTTTTCTGTTTTCTTCCGGACGGATGACGGTCGTGGCGGCGGGCGCCGTTTCCGGACTGCGCAGTGTCGGGCCGGGCGGACGGGCAGGTGCGCCGGCAGCAGCTGCAGGTGCGGGCGACAGGTGCACGCCAGCTGGCGGCTCCGGCCCGCCTCGCTGGCAGCGAAGCTAAGCAGCGCCGCCGGCTTGGCGCCCATTTTCGTTATGTTTCTTTCTTGCGAACATCCCGAGGAGGGAAAGCCGAAGGCGCAACCCGACAGCGGTGTGCGGTGCTTTTGTCTCGCAAGGAAAGCGGCGGGGTCGTCAAGACCGAGCCGTGCCCGTCGAGCTGCTGTGGAGGGAGTCCAGTCGGCCCATGGTGATTTTTACCTAGAAAAAAGTTAATAACACTTTGGCAATTCAGTCCGGTCCGACACACCGGACCGCGGGAGGCGGAAGGCGATCGTCTAGATGGGGACGCATTTTTATATATCTGTACCGCTTTTTCGAATCTGCCTCCTTTGGTCGCTTTTATCGACTGGAACTGTGCCCTGCTCTTTTTCCTCGTTGGGCGCGCAGCTGCAGAGCGGGGGCCCTCTCTCTCGGTCACGCGAGGGGCTCGTTAGCCCCCCCTCCTCCCTCACACCTCACACCTGGCAATCTGCGGCCTGCAGCTGCAGGTGGCGTGCGGTGGGCTGCTGCACACGCGAACGCATCTGCAGATGTTGTGTGTGTGTGTGTACTGTGTCCAGCAGCCGCTTAAGCGTCACAAAAGCCCAAAAATAAATATACAGCGGGTACTGCTGGAATGGCCGCGTCACCGTCCAGCCCAGCCAGCCGCCTGACCGCAGCAGGGGTGGGGTGCGGGGGTCCTGCTACTCGGTCCTGCCGCTGGCGTGTGGCGGCGGGCTCCCCCTGGAGTCAGGAGGCGTGCTGGTGGTCGTGGACCGCGCGGTGGTG
>NW_026267396.1:180041-182490 GCF_000697945.3 Frankliniella occidentalis | reverse complement strand
AGTGAGGCAGCCCCCTCCCTCCACTCCTCGCCGTGCTTTTTACCCTGACCTTTGTGTGCGTGTCCGCCCGCGCCAACTCATGTGAGCCAGTAGATGTTTCAGATACCGAGGTGTAGAATTTTTACACACGCAGTATCATCTTCTGTTCGCAATGAGGGTGGAGGTAGGGGGCACAACGGCCATTTGGACGGCGGTATGACGCGGTGAATCTCCCACACCGGCTAGATCCGCTGCTCGTACGACTTTATTGGATATCGCCAGCCATGGCCCCACCCCTGACACTCCCTCCCCAATGGAAGGGCCCGCGGGGCTGCGGAAGGACGCCTCACGCCATCACAGTGAGAAATGCTTCGGGGAGGTGGGGATATATTTTTAATGCCTCTGGTGGTTAATTTTTCGGGAAAACTATTTTCGCGCATTTATTACATGTATTTTACATAGATGAAGGGAAAAGAGGCGGTATGGATGTCCTCGCTGCTTCCTCGCTGTGGACGCCGGGCGCAGAGGTGAGAGGTGGCAGATAGGCCCGAGGCCCCCGCCACGCCCAGCGTCGCCCAGCGCCGCCCCGCCACGACCCACCAGGCCTCTGCGTTATCGAACAGGCCCTGGCCGGGCTGGGCCGCCGCCGCCGCCACCCCCTCTGTTGGATCCGCCCCTCCTCGGCGACGACGCTCCCCGGCGAACCCCCAGCCCCGCCGCGCCCCCGCCGCGCCAGCGGCCCCCACATCGATCTGCTATGCTGTAGCACCGAGCGCGCCGGCCGGCGCGGCGGGTGGGGGTGCAGGGTGGGAGTTGGCGGGGTGGTGGCGCAGGGTGGAAGTTGGCGGGGTGGTGTGGTGGCGCAGGGTGGAAGTTGGCGGGGTGGTGTGGTGGCGCAGGGTGGAAGTTGGCGGGTGGTGGCGCAGCGGCACTCCCGGGAACGCACCTAACCGTTAACCGTTGGGTGTCTTCTAGCACTCGCCACATGTGGAGGCGTTGGAACTCTGCATTTTCTCAATATAACATTTTCAACTTACGATTTTGCTTATAGGCGGCGATAAAAGGGAGAGGGGGGTGGGGGGCGGCAGAGAGGCCCTACATCCATTAAAATGTGAGCTAGTATTTAAAACACTCACTGTGAGAAAAACATGTCAGGGTTAGAGGAAAACTTTGTTGTAAAATTACATTTTGAAATTGTAAAATTACAAGCACTCTGTATCGACTTGAAATTTATTGACGAGCCAGAACAGGCTGTCGCAAAGAGTTTTTTTGGCAGACTAAACACTGTTTGGGTGCACGACGACGACGGGCACAAGGAACCTCGTGCTGCACAGGCCCCGCCCCTGTGCGCCTCCATACGTGTCCTCACTTACCACACTTCACGTATACTGTATTCGTTGTTTCGCTGTCCCCACTCGCCTCACTCGTCTTCTCCGGGTGTTGGGGCAGGGAGGGGGAGGGGAGGGTTTGCCGCCCGACACGGGCTGCCTCGTGTGAGTGTGTGTGTAACATCAGCTGACTCGCCGGCATGGCGTGGCGCGGCGCATTGCTGGTGTTATCAGTAGGAGGAGCCCCCCTCCCCCTCGCCGCCCAGGACTACTACACTACGGCGGCTTTACGCAGATGTGTGTGTGTCCGAGACGGTCTCCCAGCCGCCGGCCGGTGTCGTGCCGAAAGGTCGTCATCGCCCCGCTACGCTACGCTCGCTCCTCGGCCCCCGCCACCCCGCGCGCCGCGACACGCCAACGCTTCTGGTCTTGACCGAGTTTGTTTGGCGCGGCGCTGCACTCGCGGCTGCAGCAGCGGTTAGCCTGTCAACGACCTCGACGACGCCCCCCTTCCCCCCTTTCCCCGGTGTCCCCCGCTTGTCCCCACCGCTCGCGACGGTGTGCTGGGGGCGCCGGGTAGACGCTGGGTTACGGGTTATCCTGGCATCCTCGGCGATCACCACCCACCCTCAAATCATTGCCAGTGTCGATAGTAAAATTGGGAAAAGTTGCAAAGTGTCAGTCCTTTCAAACTGGGCCAAAGGACGTCGGTTTTAACCAACCAATCAATTTCCCTCAAATTTGTGTTTCCAATTCTTTTGCCGTTTCGGTTGCTTCGGGCGCTTTTGACGAGGTCGCCGACGAGGTGCTCCCGGGCAGGGCGAGCATAGCAGCGAGGCGCTGTCTGTGTGCGTTGCTCTCGTGGGGCGGGGAGCACAAACACCTCGGCGGAGTGCGACGGAGAGGAGGGCATACATTCACTGCCTGAGTGGCGGGGCCGGCGGGGCCCGCTCCCCACCGGACGGCACGGCGCGCCACGCCACCGCCGGCCCGGCCGGACCCGCCGGGGACCCGCGGGGCGGCGTGGGGCTCGCGGAATGGGGCCGAAGAGGCGTGATGCGGGGCGGGGCGGGGCCGGGCGGGGCCTTGTGGTAGGTCACGGAGAAAGCCCCGGCCGTCCTTGCTGCTTGTCGTGGCACGGC
>NW_026267396.1:170895-174837 GCF_000697945.3 Frankliniella occidentalis | reverse complement strand
TGATGGGCGTAAACGAGTCAGCAGCTTTAGAAAGAGAGAGAAAGAGGGGGAGGGGAAAGCAATTATTCAGCGGTGAAAATAAATAAAATGAAAAATTGTGCAGTCGCGGCGGGAATTAATCCCCGTGTCCCGGCGCCACGCTCCCCCGGGCGGACTCAGTATATTTCACATTCGCAGACGCAGCTGCGCGCACAGTGCGTGGCGGGTCTGCGTTGGACGCTACGGCCGCCTGGGGAAGGCATGGTTGGGTGTTGGTTGGGACTGTTCAGAGAGGGCCCTTACGCCCGTGCGACCGGGTCCACTAAGCGTCGTGTCTGCGCGTGTATGTGTCCTTCCTGAGGTGGGTCATGGCTGTCTCTGGCGCCGCGCCGCTGCTCGGCCGGCCGGGCGCGCCCCGGGCCCCGCTGACGTTGATGGATGGCGGGTTGGTCGGTCGGTCGATGGATGGATGCATGGACGGACGGACGGACGGACGGACGGACGGACGGGGACCGCGAGAGAGAGACAGTGAGTGCTTAGGTTTTGTGTGTTGAAAGGGGCGACTGGCCGGGCGCGCGGTACCGGGCGGTCGCCGTGGACGCCGGGCTGGCGGTGCGCGGTGCTCGCGGCCGCGCCCGGGCCCGGGCCCCTCTCTTGGGCCCGGGCCTCCTTGGCGCGCATACCCGTCAAACCAGCTCCGGGCACCCTAGCCTCGGCCGGCGAGGCGAGCGGGCAGCGAGCGGGCACCCTACGGCGTACGGGCGGTGCGGAGAGGCCCGCGGCCGCGCCGAGCCGAGGAAGAAACCCGTCCGGGCGGGCGGGCCTGCCGCGCGTTCGGCCAAGGAGAGTGTTCGAGAGAGATGGAGGGAAAGAAGGGGGAGAGGAGGAGAGATCGCCGTGCAGTGCTTGTCGGCCCTAGGCCGCTTGGTAGGGAAGGCATGTCGACTTGCATGACGGAAATGGTTCACACCACTCTGGAAGAGTTACCTAGGAACTGCGAGCGGCCATCTCTTTACCAAGTGGCTGACTCACGCCGCGCACTTTCGTAGTAACTGCATGCACGGGGCCACAAGGAGCCGCGGGCAGCGAGGATAGGCAAGCCCGCGTGCACTCTTGCATGCGGTGCAGTATAACTACGAGAGTGTGCGGCGTGAGTCGGCCACCTGGTACATGTGTAACTGTCATCAGGGACGGGCAATTCTGTCTCCAGCGGTCCACCGTGAGAGGGTTGAGGTTGAGGGGTGGACGCCCCCCGCCTGCCTGACGCACACACGACACACGGCCTCATGGCTGCCTCAGCCCCCCCCCCCTCCAAACCCAACCGATTTGCATTTCCAATAGACGGGCATGGAGGGTTGCGGTGCGGTTCGGACGAGGCACGACGGGCATGACCGAGGCCAGGGGAATGGGGAAGGGAAAGGGGGGGGGGTGATGAGGAATTAAGTCCAGATCCGAAGGAGGAGGCAATTTGCCGGTGCGGAAGACTGCCTACCAGCATGCCGTTGTCCCCTTGCGTGCCCTGCCCCACTCCAGCGCCGCGTGGTGGTCGCGCCACGCCGGTACGCCAGATTAGTCACTTTTTCCCGCTCCCCGTTGCCGCTCTCCTTGCGCCTCGTTCCCCCTGAGCCGTCTCGATGGCGCCCTCCACTCCACCGCGCGGTGCCGCGCCGCCCTGCTCCTCCCCCCCGCCGTGCCATCCCGAGAGATGACTGGCGTTTTATTTAATCGGACTTCTATCTGGAGCTCCAGCCCCGATAATGGTTTTTTGCACACGGGCTGTGCCGGCGCAAGCACTCGCAGCTCCGCGGGGCGCGCCCCCACCCCACCGCCCGGCCCGGCCCTCCTCGGCGACCGGCAGTGTACCTGTCGATGGCGGCTCACCCCATCAGTCGTTCAATTACTATGTGCTGTTTGTACCATTGGTCTCTGGGGTTCGAATAGGATATTACTCAGTTTGTTGGATTAACATGGTTCACTGCATTAACATGTCTTTTACATATACAGACATCTACCTCCGCACTCACTAGTATCCGGGTGGGGTGACGCGAGCCGGGCCCTTCCCCGGGCCCTCTATCTTGCTATAACAGTGCTTTTCCATAATGATATGTGTACCCCGTGGGGTACAAATAATATGGGGTCCCAATGGATCAGGACCATCACTGAAGCCCGTAGGACCCATACTATTTTCACCCCGGGGTACAAATATCATGGGGTCTCAATGGACTGCCATGACGTTCCTGATCATTTTGGGCCCCCATAATTTTTGTACACTCCCCCCTCTGAAGTGCGCTGCGACGTCTCCACGCGATTTTGATGACGTTGGCGCCTCTTTTTTATGGGGCGCTGGAAAGTGCGGCGCGCCCGAGGATGAGCGTCGGCGCCATGAATAATTAATGGCGTTGGGAAAGGCCGCGAGGGGGGGGGTAGCGGCCCGGAAACAGTTCGGTCCGGTCGTGTCCGGGAGACTGTCCCCGAGCACCTTGGCGCGCTGCGGTGCTGATGGGTCGCCTATTAGCAGCGAGTTGTCTGTGCGACGTCGTCTTCAGCTCGCGTCGTGCGAATAATGTGCCGTGCCTGGTCTGGCGGGGCGGTGCACTTGGGAGCCGCCGGGGTGTAATGTCTCTCTCTCGCTAACGAGTGCGCCCGCGCGATGCTCAGGAGGCATACGCCTCTGGAGTTGGACTGTCGCTCCGCGCGGATGCAATATTCAGCGCGCCGCGCCACGTCACGCGCGCTGTCTGAGGAGGCCGGCCCTGGCCTTGGCGCGTGACCCGTCCAGAGCACTTGCCTGCATTGCCACGGCGATAGCAGCTTTCCGAATTATTGAAGCGCGTGCGACCACCCTCCATCACTCACACGAGCTTCATTGATTGAGCGATGGGCTCCGCCGATAGAGAGTATACATTGTGTGTCTCGGTCGGTGTGCAGCAGGGCCCCGCACACCACACCCGACCTGACCCTCCCCCACCTTTACAACAACACGCCAGTTTTATCTTTTTGCTTTTTCTGCTCTTTTATTGCATCTTGTACACTAGAGGGCCGGGCGGAAGGGGCGCCCGCCGACAGCAGCCCCATCCCCTGGCGCCCCCCGGGGCGGCAGGAAGAGACACGGTCGCCATGGCAACCCTCGGCGGGGCCGGACCGGCGGCCGGACCCTTACTTTCACTTGTCTGCACCACCACCACCAGCGGAAGGGAAGGGAAGGGCGTGGGCGAGGTGTGGGGCGGGATGGAGTGATCCCTGTGGACCTTGCTCGCTCCCCAGCAGCCCTCCCGGTCGGGAGGTTGAATGCTGCGTGATGAATGAAACCTCATCTCGATCCCGCTGGGCGCTGCGCTGCGCGCCGGACCCGACCCGACCCTCCCCGCGCCCTCGCGGTGCGGTGCTGTGCGGGCGCAGAAAGGCGTGGGGGCGGGCAAGCCCGAGGCCGGACCTTACACCGCGCCTGAGCCGGCCCGCCGGCCCGGGCAGCTGCCTTCTTCGAACTTAAACTTCAAATTAGCTTCGTGTTCATAGCGAACCGGTGGAGCCAAGTGTCACTCGGGTCATGCTCCTGCTCAAAGTCTTCCTCGGCACGGCGGCCCGTCGCTCCGAGTCGTGCTCTGTGCTGACGATGCGAGCACACCAAGCAAGCCAAGGGGTGGGTGGCCCTGCCTGATGGGCCCGACTCCCGGGAGATCCTTGTCGTGGTGTTTTTTCTGGCGTCGAAAAGAGATGGGAATGAAGTCTTGAAATTGTTCCGCAATTCGTTGGAGAAACCGAATTAATTTTGGTTTTTTTGTTGTTTGTGTTTTTATATTTCGTAGTAACTCATGCATGCGTGCAGGTGGGTTGCCTATGAGCACGGCGCCACAAGGAGCCGCGGGCAGCGAGGATAGGCAAGCCCGCCTGCACTCGTGCATGCGGTGCAGTATAACTACAAGAGTGTGCGGCGTGAGTCGTCCACCTGGTACATGTGTAACT
>NW_026267396.1:162848-165949 GCF_000697945.3 Frankliniella occidentalis | reverse complement strand
GGCGGCAGGAAGAGACACGGTCGCCATGGCAACCCTCGGCGGGGCCGGACCGGCGGCCGGACCCTTACTTTCACTTGTCTGCACCACCACCACCGGCGGAAGGGAAGGGCGTGGGCGAGGTGTGGGGCGGGATGGAGTGATCCCTGTGGACCACGCTCGCTCCCCAGCAGCCCTCCCGGTCGGGTCGGGAGGTTGAATGCCGTGTGATGAATGAAACCTCATCTCGATCCCGCTGGGCGCTGCGCTGCGCGCCGGACCCGACCCTCCCCGCGCCCTCGCGGTGCGGTGCTGCTGTGCGGGCGCAGATAGGCGTGGGGGCGGCCAAGCCCGAGCCCGAGGCCGGACCTTACACCCCGCCTGAGCCAGCCCGGGCAGCTGCCTTTTTCGAACTTCAACTTCAAATAGGCTTACATAGTGTTGATAGCTAGCTGGTGGAGCCAAGTGTCACTCGGGTCATGCTCCTGCTCAAAGTCTTCCTCGGCACGGCGCTCCGGGTCGTGCTCTGTGCTGACGATGCGAGCGCACCAAGCCAAGGGGTGGGTGGCCCTGCCTGACGGGTCCGACTCCCGGGAGATCTTTGTCGTGGTGTTTTTTCCGGCATCGAAAAGAAATGGGAATGAAGTCTTGAAATTGTTCCACACAATTCGGTGGAGAAACCGAATTAATTTTGTTACCTCTGTCGTTTGTGTTTTTAGGGATAAATTTTTAGATATATTTCATGAAAATTTATTTCAAAGATCAATTTGGGGTCGGGAAAATCGGAAATGAGCCGTGACCCCAGAGGATACCCAGTAGTGGCCTGGTGGCCACCCTGGAACGGGAGGGAGGAGGGGGTGTCAGACTGCACCCGCACGCAAGCGCCAGTGACAGTCTGGCTGCGCTCTGCGCTCCACCCAGCTCGGCAGGCTCAGAGGGACTAGCTCGGGGGCTGGGGGCCGGGTGGGGCGGCGGCAGAGCTCATTACCTTTATCGTGGCCGACGTCACAACAGCGACTGCGAGCCGCCACCCCTAAGACAGTATCAAACGGGAGGCCCCCTGCTTGCCCCAAGGGGGTGAAGAGCACATGCGAAGAGAGGGGGGTAAGGGGCAAGGTAGTTTGAGCTGACGAGAGCCACTCCATTCAACATTGGAAGTTCGGCAAAGATTCCCTATTTCTGGAGCGCCAATGTTTTGCTCTCTTTTTTGTGTGTGTATGTTTTTTTTTAACTTTGCGGATTAATCTTTCTCGCTTGGTATTGGTCTGGGAGCAGGCAGACGCGTCCGCATTGCACCCCGCATCCCCGCCTCGCCTGCGCAGCCTGGTGCGGAGCCTGCGGCCGCCACCACACCCACCTGCCTCCCCCTCTCCTCTGCAGTACTGCCGCCCCTCCTGCGCTTCCCTCCCCCAAGTGCCCCTTGCTTTTCATGAGGCTGCGCGGGGTGTGGCTTGTGCAGGGGCTGGGCCCTCCGGGAGGGGGGCCCTCCGGGTCCGGGGGACTCGCTGTCGGGTAAAATTTTAGGGGCATAACAGTTTAGGGAGATGGTTCGGGGGGAGGTGGGTGTCATCAGCTGAGCTGGATTGCTCTGCGTTAGCTCTCTCTCTCCCTCCCTCCCTCCCTCCCTCTCTCTCTTTCTCTCGGCAGCGCGCCCGCCGAGAGGATGATGGCAGCAGTCTGATACCCCCCCATCCCACTGCAGAGTGTGCGACATGCATGGCAGAGTCGTGCTTAGGTGGCTGCTCCGGGGTTGTGCCGTGCCATCCAACCGCACCCCCGCCGCCGCCACCTCCACCACCACCCTCCGGACGGAGGGGCGGATGGACGGGAGGAGAGGAAGCGAAAGAGAGGAGCAGAGCTCTTTAAAAAAACGATGGGAGAGTTGGCGCCAAAAGTTTCAGCCCGAAACCACGACCATACCATTCTGCGAAATTGAGTGAAGAGAGTTGAAGATTGGGAAATTACAATCATTAAGCCGTTAGACTGCCAGAGGTACTGTACAGGTGCTCTCTCAGAGACTGCAACCGTCCTGCCACATCGACTGGCGGTTCTGTGGCCATATAGCTTCATTTGGTTTTCTTTCACATATGTGTACTTTACATTTCGCCACACATCCTTCGCACACTACTCGGTGGGCATTCGTCGTTAAATTGGAAACGTAGAATTTTTCTTTATTCTTATTATTCGCCTGGCCAACTATTACGAAATATAATGTGTATTGCTACGGCGACGTCCAACCCCTCACCTCTTCCCTCCCCTCCCCTTTTCTCCCCTTCAGCTTCTGCCTCCTCCAACGTTTTACGACGAAAACTTTCCACCGTCATGCCATGCGCGGAAGAAAGGGACGGAGGGGGAGGGGAGGGAGGGCTTTACACGCGGCATGTGACGTCACGGACAACAGCTGATTAAGGGGAGGGGGTGGGGGAGGGTCAGGTCGGTGGGGCCCTGCTGCACACCGAGACACACAATGTATATACTCTATCGGCGGAGCCCATCGCCCAATCAATGAAGCTCGTGTGAGTGATGGAGGGTGGTCGCACGCGCTTCAATAATTCGGAAAGCGCTGCTATCGCCGCGGCAATGCAGGCAAGTGCTCTGGACGGGTCACGCGCCAAGGCCAGGGCCGGCTTCTCAGACAGCGCGCGTGGCGTGGCGCGGCGCGCTGAATATTGCATCCGCGCGGAGCGACAGTCCAACTCCAGAGGCGTATGCACGGGGGCCACGCCGGAGCTGTTTGCGTGATTATCGCCATTAATAAGTTACCCCCTCCCCCCTCCCCCTTCCTATTCTTCCCGATCTTCTCTCGTCTTGTTCTTTATGCACTGCGACAGCCTTCAAGTCTTGTTTCAAACTTTGTGTACAGTCCTTCCTGTGCGGGACGCCGCCGCGCGGCGCGACCTGCTCTGAAAGTGAATTTGTCGAAATGACGGAGTGTCGTGTGTCGCTAGAGTGTAGCCCGGCCTGCCCGGCCTGCCTGCCCGGCCCAGTGCGGCCCAGTGCGGCGCTGTACTGGGGGTGATGAATGAGGCTGGCGGCCCGCGCCCCCCTCGAGCGGGAGAGACAGAGAGAGGTATGATTAAAGAGTGCAATCAAATGATAAATGCCCGCCCTGCTGCCGCGGGTGG
>NW_026267396.1:153499-154498 GCF_000697945.3 Frankliniella occidentalis | reverse complement strand
CCCTCCTCCTCCTCCTCCTCCTCCTCTTCCTCTTCCTCCTCCTCTTCCTCTTCCTCTTCCTCTTCCTCTTCCTCTTCCTCTCTCTTCCTCCCCCCCCCATCTCTCTCTCTTTGCGTGGCTAACGGCCTGTGCACGGGGCTTATCGCTGGCCTCTGGAGGTGAGAGGGGACGGAGGGACCGACCGCCCCCGAGTGAGTCGTCTTCCGATCCTCCTCCTTGAAACGACTCCAGCAGCTGCATATGGTATAGGCGCCCCTCGCGTCTCTCTATCTCTCTCTCTGTGAGTGAGAGAGCGGTGTCATAATCAATTCAACAACAACAACAACAAGAGCAGCCACTGGCGGGTGACGTAACTCGACCAGATCAGCTGTTTCGGTCGCCGATATGGCGGCAATGGCGGCCGGGCTCGGGGCTAAAGAGCAGCCGGACGGACGGACGGTCGGCCGACTACTATTAGCTATGAATAATCGAACGGCAGCACAGTGGCGGCGGGGCCGGGCGGGGCGGGACGGACGCACTGCGACACAGATTAGTGAAAGTGAGAGTGGAGGAAGGGGTGCGGCCCTCACCCCCCGCCACCGTCGAGTCGGGAGGAGGAGGGGAGGGGAGGCGAGGGGCGAGGGACGTCCAAAGGACGCGGGGCGCCCGCCGTCAGGCAATAAATACATGGGGCTAGGGGAAGAGGGAGGGGAGGGGAGCCGGACTGACCTACCACACGCCCATCAGAGCGGGCCGCGGGCAGGCGGGGTCGCTATTCCCGGTGGCTACTACTTGAAGGGGTTCGATTGGCGGGTGTTCGTTCCTCTTTGCTACTGCATTCCACACCCCACCCCTTTGCCTGTCTTCTGGGTCGTCCTGGGAGTGAGAGAGTACCCCCGCGGTCCTGTCACTGGAATAACAAGTGTTGCGTACGCAACGTTTCTTGACGTGTTCTCTGGAGAATACATTTCCTGGTGCATTCTCGCCGTGACGCTTCCTATCCCTTTACATGGAGTAGAT
>NW_026267396.1:153066-153387 GCF_000697945.3 Frankliniella occidentalis | reverse complement strand
GTGCGGCGCAGTTTTGCGCACACTAGTGTACTAGTGCAACTATGCACCGGGAAAAACCAAGGTGCTGTTTGCTACCTTTCAAAGGCGCCTGCAATGCGGACCGAAAACCTGTGCGGCAACACTGACGTGGGTATTACTGTGCTGTACTGCGGTAGTGCCTTCTTTGTAAAGCCACTAACTTTGCCGAATATAGCACATGCATGTTTGGAGCTCAGTAGCGCCCTTTTTCAAGGCACGATCTCACGATAACGCCTCTATAATGGCATTAGATAGTACCTTTTGTTTTTCCAGTGTCCTGATGATGGGAAGAAAGAAATAAGG
>NW_026267396.1:142223-143996 GCF_000697945.3 Frankliniella occidentalis | reverse complement strand
TTCGTTCACTCATTCATTACGCCAAGTAGCCGAGCTTGTGCTGCGGCGGCCGGGGCGTTTTGGGGGGAAACGGGATGAATGGAGGGAGCTTTGTGCGGGTCTTGAGCCGGCGCGCAAAGTGTCGGCACGCGCCCGCACCTGCGTCCACTCCGGACCATGTGACAAATGAAAAGGGCGTAGGTCCTCGGACTTTGCGTTGGACTTACGCCCTTTTTCACTGGTTACCAGTGAATTGTGATGGACCGCGCAACGAGGTGGGCGGCAAGGCTAGCGGGAGTTGGCGCCGAATCGGCGTCCAACGAATGGGTTGACGCTGGCGGCCAAATTGGCGGTAAAAAGTGTCGGGGCCCTCTTCGGAGCTTGGAGGGCCCTAGCGGCTGTGCTCGCCACGGCCCGGGCGGTTGAGGCCCCCCCGTGCCGGCGGCTTGGCCAGGACACCGACGCTATCCTGGATGGTTCGGCGGGCCGCCGCCTGACGCTGTGCGCGGCGCTGGCGTCGCTGCCCGGGCCCGGCGGCGGGCAAGAGTCGGCCCCGGCGGCGGGCTCCCCGGCCTGCGCTCCCGAGCACCCCGTATTTGCGCCGACGTGCCCGCCCGACCGGGCCGCCGCTCCGCCGCCGCTGCTGCTCGCCGCGCTCCCCGCTGCATGCCCGCCGCCCGCTGCCGCTGCCGCCCGCCCGCCCGGCACATATGGGTCTGGGGGGAGCACGAGCCGAGCCGAGCAGCCGAGCACTCCGAGCAGAGCCAGCCAGGCCAGCCGGGAGCCGGGTTGGGCTTGGTGCTGGCGTAGGGGTTCGCCGGTGCAGGCTCGAACTGTCCGCCCCGCTCGCCCGCGGGACTGCCCGCAGCCGCAGCCCCGTCCACGGCCGGGTCCGCGTCGTCCGTCGCCAGTGACGCGTCGTGTGTTTACAGTGAAAAGTGAGCAAGAGGAGGCCAGGACCGCCGTCACACGTTGGATTACCCTCGACGCATCGACGCCAGGATTACAGTGTGTGTGTTTATGGTGCAGTGCTGTGCAGTGAAATGAGTGAATCAATCGATGAGTGAATGGCCGTGAGCTGTCCGCGCTGGCGTGGCCGGCGAGGAGCGACCGTCCTGGAGCGCACCCCCGCCTTCTCCACCTTCTCCAGCACGGCGCACGGTGGGTGTCTCGTCCGGGACGAATGTCGACGCCCTCGGCGCGGGTGGTCGTGGCCTCGGCCGTGCGCGCCTCCGCCCCTCCGGAGGGCCCCTCTCGCTGCCTCGACGTCGCCGCCGCCCCGAGGGGGAGGCCGCGGGGAGGCAGGCTGTGGTGCTGCTCACCCACCACGACGTGGACGTGACAGTCGGGCCGGCGGGGAGGGGCGCGGCGTGGGCGTGGTGGTGACGGCGTCCTGGAGGACGCCCGCCGAGCGCCCGACAGTGTCGCCTGTCACTTGAAGAGCGTGTGCTCGCGATGTCGTCGCAAGTGCCACTATCTCTCTCTTGGCGTCCCTGCCCGCCGCGCCGCGCCCTCTGCGACTGACTGGCGTTGGAGATTGTGAGGCGCTAGGGGGGAAATGCGGGAAATGCTCTACGAATGAAGAGCGTGACATCCAAACACATTTTAAAGTGCGTGTCTAGGTGGCATGGCACACACACAACTCTGTGTTTGTGGCACACAACATTTTGATGTTGGGAAGTTGTGCTTCTCTATGTGCCGCACCTATGAATGACACGACCCCACACAATTGTGTGACCATGTGTAACTCACTTCTAGTGTCGTGATGTCGCGCTTTTCCGTTCAGGGAATGAA
>NW_026267396.1:138939-142173 GCF_000697945.3 Frankliniella occidentalis | reverse complement strand
AGGCACGATCTCACGATAACGCCTCTATAATGGCATTAGATAGTACCTTTTGTTTTTCCAGTGTCCTGATGATGGGAAGAAAGAAATAAGGAATGAAAGCCGCTGTCATCGACTAGAAACCTCTTGGTTTATGGACGTTACTCTATGGTTGTCTCCATTGCTTGTGGCAGAGTGATGGGTCAGCTGATTTCCCCTCCCCCTTTATTGACTTTTAATGAGCGGTGGCCGACTCCACTCCGCTTCGGTAACGACGCCAGGAAGGGGAAGGCCTCGTTTGTGAATCATGGCATCCTTCGTTTTGTTGCCCGCCCGTGGAAAGTCTTGCTTTAGAGAAGAACGCTTTTGTGTAGTTCATGTCAAGTTCAGGTCAATTTTTAAGCTGCTGATGATGGTTGTCAACAATTTCAGTATATAGCCTTTATTTATCTTGCATTTTTTGTTTGTTTTCCGCAGGTGAGTAATCGTGTTGGATCGCCCAGGGAATCAACGACCCCCAAACCCTCAGTAAGTCAGATGTATTTCTCCTTTTACTCTTGGTTATCTTTCGGTGGTTTGTCTCTTCTGATCGCGGTTACTCCTCCCTACTTTTCAAGCAACGGGAGGCGGCGGGAACTAAAAAAGAGAAATATGTATGTCGCTATTGTAGTGATCATCAGAAATGATCGTACAAAGATCTGATATCATGCCAGACTTCCGTATGGATTTATAATTTTGCTCTTTAAGAGCTTCGCTCCATTCAGGGCGCCAATTGTCCGGCCAATTGGGCCGCGTTGGACGCTCATTGTCAGGGTGTTGTTCTGTTCCGCTAAGAAATTTATGGATGTTTGAAGTTGCGGCACAAGGTGTGTCCTTAGAAAAGATAAGTGCCATGAAATGTAAAAAAAAAAAAGAAGAAAAAAGAGGTGGACGATATCTCTCTCTAGCACGCTGGCGCTATCTTTGGCTCAGCGGGGGGTAACACACAGACACACACACACGCGCGCGCGCGCGCGCACATAGCGGCTCACAGCCGTGACATTGACCTACATGCAATCCCAAAACAAATACACTGGGGCGGACAGACGGCCGGACGCAGACAGACTGGCGTGGTGGAGCGGAGAGCGAACACGTGGTTTAGTTTCCTCGGCTGTGTCCGTGTGTGTATGTGTGTGTGAGAGAGGGGGAGGGCGACGGCAGAATAACAAGCATTTACCTTGGCGACACTTTTCGCCTGAACTTCCTTCCCAATGCATATATCTCTGGGACGCACTTTCGCCCCACGCATTGTTCGTAAAGTATCGGTTCAACTCTTATTCCCTCCATAACTTGGACAAAAACATAGAAGCAATTGATTTTAAGTTTTTGTTTGATAGTAATGTTGCTTGCTGTCGTCGCTGAAAGATTAGCGAAGCCGAGGTAACGGCGGCGAGTCGATGTCGATACGCACCAGATGGTAATCGAGCCGTGTAGCGGTGCCCGCGCGCCGCGCCGTGGCGTTTTGACATTCAAATCGAGTCGAAGGGGTAGCTATCCTGCCGCGGCGCGGCTGGCAGAGGCGGGCACGTTCAAGCGCGAGTCGCTCGTTGGCCTCCCATCGCGTTGTACTGAACAAGTGTTCGGACTATCTGTTGTCAAATGTCCGGCGTAGTCCGACCGTAGCCCCTGGTGCATAGGCAGTCCTGCCGCGCACGTGCGCTCGCGTTGCCTATCGGCCAGGCGCGCTCTGGTGACCGGAGCCCCCGGTAGGTAGGCAGCCGTGCCGCGCCCGTGCGCTCGCGTTGCCTACCGGCCAGGCGCGCTCCGGTGACCGGAGCCCCCGGTGGGTAGACAGCCGTGCCGCGCCCGTGCGCTCGCGTTGCCTACCGGCCAGGCGCGCTCCGGTGACCGGAGCCCCCGGTAGGTAGGCAACCGTGCCGCGCCTGTGCGCTCGCGTTGCCTACCCGCCAGGCGCGCTCCGTTGACTGGGGGCAGGCCGGCAGGCCTACCCGACCCCATACCGCGCGAAGGGCAACAGTGTTTACCTTAGGACGGGACGCAGCGAACCCATTCGACTGGGATCAGGCGCTGATCGCGTCAGCTGATCGTGTGCGGTGGCGGTGGCGCCGTGTGGCCTTTGCCGCTCCCCGCCTCGCCCCTCCCCCTCGCGGAGCCGGCATGTTCCGCTGACAATCGGTCCGTCCGTACGCGCTCGACCGGAATAAGTCGCCGCTTGCCGTGGCGGCGGCGGGCCGTGCAGACCGGACCGGGGGCCCTCGAGGGCTCTTAGGTATTTCCGCCACGAGAACCGCCGTGTCCTTCTGACGGACGTGAGTGTGGGCGTTGCGCCTGCGGGGGCGTGTGTCAGTCCGTCCCGTCCTGCTCGACGTCGACGACGAGTACCTTCGGTCTTGAGTGGTGGTGATGGACCCACCCTCCATGGGTTTTGAATATCCCGCGCTGCTAATAATGGAATGCAAATTTGATGATTCTTCGCGCCCGTCGCTCACCTCCAACGTTTGGACCGAGTTTCGAATGAGTCTCTAAGACAATAAAACGCCGCCTGGATTCCCATGCTGTTTCAACAGTGCTAAGACAAATGTAGATTGTTTTTGCACACGTGCGTGAAATAAATCGGGATGTTTGTACACTTTTTGATTTGGTTAACGCGTGTGACTAGGTGGGAAAAGCATATTAGGATTAGAATAGGAAAGCGATTCATAACTTTGCGTTTTTTTCGGGGTGCTGGAGGAGGGGGGGGGGCATTAAACATTAAGCACCCCTTGAGATCCACTTCGTCGGTGCTAAAGTTCGCAGTGCGTGCAAGTACAGCACAATGAAGTGTTTTCCTAGTGACAGCTGAGGACTAGTGGGTAGCGATGGTTAGTAATGATTTGATAATGGCGCTGGACTCACGTGGTCGCCGGATTAATCCTCCCGGTTCTGGCGAGAGTCTCTGGCTGTGGACCCAGGCAGCGCGGCCCAGCGGCTCCCCAGAGCGCTGTAGTTAAGCCCCCCTCCCCTTTCCCCTCTTTTTTTTCTCTTTCTCCCTGGCGTCCCTCGCGGGTAGCGGGGCAGTGAGAGAGAGAGAGAGAGAGAGAGAGAGAGAGAGAGAGAGAGAGAGAGAGAGAGAGAGAGAAACTGCGAGCGGAGAGGGAAGGGGGACGTGACGCATAATTCTCCTCGGTCTTCCTTGACCTCGGGGCCGAACCCAGTCCCTATCCTGTCTCTCGCTATCTCTCTCTCTCTCTCTCTCGCTTACTATCTCTTCCCATCTCC
>NW_026267396.1:132118-134073 GCF_000697945.3 Frankliniella occidentalis | reverse complement strand
TCTCTCTCTCTCTCCGGTGTATATTTGGCCGCTTTATCGGCAGCGTGGTGCCGCCGATGATTTGTTTACAAAGAAGGCCTCGTGACGTCGTCTGCTCGGCGCCCGCCGGGCTGGCGTGATTAACTGCTTTTATTGTCACCTGCCCCGCCGTGTCAACCCGGGAGGGAGGGGAGGGGGACACATGGAGCCAGCTGGCCGAGGTGGTGGATCTGTGTTGTGTATCCCCTTCTTTTCCTTATTCTTGTGGGTTTGGGTATGCCCTCAAAGGCTTCTGCGATTCAATGCGCTCAAACCGACGTAAATCCTCGAGCCCCCTGACTGTAGGTGCTCGTTTCGTGGTGCGCGTCCTGAGAGCGAGGTTTGATTTTCTCGCTCGATTACTGCGATGCTTTAGTTGTTTTACTGTAACCCTTGTTCGCGGACTGACGTCCCACCGAAGTTGCCGGTGATTCAAGTTCATGTGAACTGACGTCTTAACCCTCATTGAAGTTGAAGTAATCTCACTCCATTTGAGTGATGCTTGGGAAACCTATCGCTCTTTCTTAGTGAGGATGTCGAATCTCCATCTTACTGAATTCAAGTTCTTTTTGTTAATAACCTCTCACATTAAGAGCACGCGGTTTCTAAAGTATCATTCAAATGGTGTTTGGAGCAAACTCTCACTCTAATTTGGTGAAGCAGCTGACTTGCATATAGGGCTCGGTTTCCGCCCCAAGTGAAATGCAACATGCGAGTAGTTTTCTCGTGTTGGCGTACAGTATTTCTCCAATACAGCCGGACCTTTGTTGGTGTTATCGTGCGGCTCGTATTGCATTTCAAAGGGCGGTCTTGTGTGGCACGTGTAGCCCTGCAGCCACGTGGGCGTTTCCGTTTCCCGCCGTAAGTTTGGAATACAGAGGAAGAGCCTCTGTCGGCGTCAAAGGGGGCTCTGTGTTCTTAGCATAGGCCGGGCGCAACAGTTGGTCAACTGAACCCGGAAGTGATCCTCACCCTCGCCAAAGATTATATGTTGTTTTTTGCCATGCCAGAACAGAGCGTCAGATCGCATTGTCCGCGTTCTTGTTTTGTTTTCGTTTTTAGGCTTGTGTGCGATGGGTAGGGCGAACGGCAGAGCCATGATCATGGCCATGATACGACCGGGCACTGATCGGATTGGTCCAGGGTCCCTGCGGCGACTTCCGCTTGTGTCATTTGGTTGTGTGTGTGTCTCCAGAGGGGAGTGGGGTATGTGTAGTGGGGAAGTCACACATCCACCATCACAGCCGATATGAGTGCAGGGGACATGGCCGTGGGTGCGGAGTGCGTTATGCGTTGGAGATAAGCCCCTGTTCCAGATGCCGTGCTTGATCTTGACCCTGGGGAAATGGGGAGGGGGGTGAGGCAGAGACCAGCATCAGCAAACTGTTATCTTGGCAGAATCCTCGTGATTTTCACAGTATTGCGGGTGGGAGGGGGGGAAGGGGCGGTGCTCTTTGTCTTTTGATTCTGTCGTTACGTGTTGATTATCTCGCCTGACCAGTGAGGAGTAGGGAACGGGAGGGGGGGGGGGAGGGTCGTCTCCTGTGCTGCTGATGATCAGCTGATCGTGGGGTCATTGAAACCGAAAGCGACGTGTTTGTCCTGTTTACCGTCCTGAGGTGCAGTGGCGGTGGTGGATGCGGCCGCCTCTGCGCGCATCGGACCAGGCCAGTCGCCGCCCCCCCCCCCTCCCCCTTTACCCGCTGCGGTAATCTTTTTACGTCTTTGCTTCGATTTCATAAACATGCAGTCATGCGTCTGTTCTAAAGGCTAACGTAAATGTCTATTTATGGAATATCTTTTCCAAAACGGTGGCCGTCGGGTCAGACAAACCATATCCTAAAAATAGAAATGTCCTGTGGTGTAACTCGTTTGTAAGTACGTATCACAAGTTTTAATTGTTTAAATTGGGCTTCTAACTGTTGAAGCGTACGTAC
>NW_026267396.1:130812-131482 GCF_000697945.3 Frankliniella occidentalis | reverse complement strand
TCTTTTCTTGTGTTGCAGGTGAGTTTCCGTGCCGAGTCGCCGAGGGGACCCTCCGCCGGGCCTACAGTAAGCCTCGGCCGTGTGGTGGTGGTGGTGGTTATTGGGACTGTTTGGTTGCTTACTTGTCGTCAGTGTATGGCGCCTTGGTGTAGAGGGGGGGGGGTGCATGATGGTTGTACTATGGGCGGGAGTCCTTCCTTTCGCACCGAGGCGCCGCCGCCGCGTCCTCCTCACTTTTACTTTCGTCGTGGTGGTGGGGGTGGTTCTCGCCCCCCGGCGCGGGCCCCACCACCACCACCCCCCTGTCCCGTTCCCCCGCCCGTCTTTGATGAAATGCATGGCTGTGTGTGGCGTACGCCGCCGCTGTTCTGTTTACCTCCCCCCCCCTCCCCCCCTTCGGCATCCATTTGTCTTTGTCCCGCCCGCATGGCCGCGCGGCACCATTGGGCTCACCGTCGGCCCCCCTCGCGGCGCCATAAACACTGAAGAGGGGAGACTTTCATCGGGGCGAAGGCGCTGCGTTGCGCTGCCAAGACTCAGGTGTCGCGGGGGTCTTGGGCGTGGCTTGCTCGGCCTGCTCGGCCCCTGCCGCTCCACGTGGTTTGTGAACCGTGCGTGTTTTTATTGCACGGACTGCGGGGCGGGGCTGCAGTGCCGTGGGGCGGGCGGG
>NW_026267396.1:121353-122266 GCF_000697945.3 Frankliniella occidentalis | reverse complement strand
GGGCCCGATGCGGAAAGTCGCGCTTCCTGTGTCGTCCGCCTGATCTTACGTTTTAATGCTTATCTTGTTTCTCACCACGTGGTTTTCTGAGTGGTCAGAATATCGGGAAGTATTTTTCTTTACAAAAAGGGATATTATAGTTTCCCTCGCAACCGTTCTAAAGAAAGAGAATTTTTTTATATACGGTCAATTTATAATACGGATTGTGATCCGTATTTCGCTTGCACAAAATGCTCCGTAATTGAGTCCGTAAAGAAGTAGAGTGCAAAAAGCTTTTAGAAACCTACTTACCTACGTGTACTTTCGGTAAATGGGAAATCGTGCGTTTAAATCACGCCTGTGCGTTTCGGCGGGCAATGGCGTGTACGAATATTTTGGCCAACTGGCTCCACTTTGATTCACCTGCTTGCTTCGGCTGACTCTTTACCTGCGTGTACCGCCTGCCGCCATATATAGTTGCTGAAAATGGGCTGAAGCGGTGGAAATTCTGGTGGCGCGGGTGTGGTTTTGAGTAAGTCGTGGCGGGTGCGGTGCGGCGGTCACGCGAGCCGATGGCCCCGTCCCGCCCCGCCCCGCCCCGCCCCGCCCTTAGGAGGTTGGTGCGATGTTGGCCTAGGTCGCCGGGTGCATGTACACAATCAGAGTACAGTACCTGCACGGCTCCATTCATTCGATGTGGTGCGAGTGTTTTGGCCGGCGGCTCGGCGCCTTTAGCACGCCAGCATCTACCCATCCATCTGGCCGTCCATCTCGAGGAACAATCGGATCAGCTGATTTTGTGCCGAGCTGGACTCCGTGTGGGCTGGGGGGCGTGACGGGACGGGGTAAAGCTTGCTCATCAGCGTCCTTCGCGTCCCCAGTGTGCGCGCCATCTCCAGGTCTTTGCACTCTTGTTTCCTTTCTGGCAACCTGT
>NW_026267396.1:120943-121285 GCF_000697945.3 Frankliniella occidentalis | reverse complement strand
CGTGGAGAGAGACGCATCATGTGCCTTGGCGCGAGCGCGTCGCGATACGGACCGTCGCTACGAACCCGGCGACGGAGGGTCGGATTGACTTTGGATAAACACGTGCTTTTCCACGTGGGAGGAGTTGGAGAAAGGCGGGGCGGGGCGGGGCGGTGAGCCGGCCGAGTGCGAGAGAGACAGGGAATGGAAGGAGGGGGGTAGGGGGCGCCTAGTAAATGACGTGGGCTGAAGCCGGCGCGCGATGCAGAGTCGGCCGTGCCGGCTGTGGTCCGCTCCCGAGCACCACTTCCACGGAGAATACGAGACGCGCTCGCCCGCTCCTCCCGCTCCGGCCCGGCCCCG
>NW_026267396.1:114944-115856 GCF_000697945.3 Frankliniella occidentalis | reverse complement strand
CGACCGGGCCCCGACCCCGCGCGGGGCTGCGGCCGGGGGGTTGTTGGGTTGTCGAACATCGATTAGGAAAAGTTAGCAACTCTGCGACTTTTCCGTGATGTAGGCCCTTGGGGAAGGAATGTATCCAGCAGTTGGCGGGTTTTGGTTCTCTGCTCCTACGACATGCAGCCAATTTTTATGTGACGCATCTTTACATGCGAAAGTGACGCAACGGATTGAAAACAACCATCTAGTGTTTGACAAGCAAGGTCACTGAATGACCAACACATGGGGACTGAGGAGGTTAGCAAGTGTCGCCGATTTGAAATTATGCTCATGGGATTGTGTATTTCGGAAGAATTGCATAATTTGCGGTCACTTTTGTTGAAATTTTGAAAAAATTCCATGAATTTGGGCTCGCTGAAGTCGATCCCCTCCTTCCTTATAGAATCACCCCAATTTTGCTAAGGCGTGGCCCTCGCCCTCGGCATTGTCGCCGTTTGACCATGTTGCTTCAACTTCAATGAAGGTTAACACTGCAAATACAAAGGTGCTAAGTCCTACCCTACATTGCATTGATAAAGGCACTAGAACTGCCTCGGGCACTATTTTTTGTCACCTTTAGGGCCCTTTTGTGCCTTTTCAGGGGGCACTAAACTCAGAATTTGGTTAGTGCCCTAGGATCTTACGTTTTAATGCTTATCTTGTTTCTCACCACGTGGTTTTCTGAGTGGTCAGAATATCGGGAAGCATTTTTCTTTACAAAAAGGGATATTATTGTTTCCCTCGCAACCGTTTCAAAGAAAGAGAATTGTTTATATACGGACAATCATAACTGTACGGATTGTGATCCGTATTTCGCTTGCACAAAATGCTCCGTAATTCCATAAGGAAATAGAGTGCAAAAACTTTTAGCAACCTACTACCTACGTG
>NW_026267396.1:104551-114474 GCF_000697945.3 Frankliniella occidentalis | reverse complement strand
CAGTGCAAACGTCAGTTCACACACGTGAACTTGAATCACCGGTAACTTTCCCGGTCGTCTGTTAAGTGGGTAGGGAAGTAGCAAGCAAATCAGCTAGTGTACCTCTAGAGGTGCAGGAGGTGCACGAGTGTATCTCTAGAAGTGCACGAGTGTATCTCTAGAGGTGCACGCCCGTCTCGATCATAAATGTGAAGTTCGTTTGCTAATTGGCAGCTCGCTTGTTCACCGAGGTGTGTGGGGTCGGAGTTTTATGAATGAGGAAATGAATGTATGACTGAACAGGCGAAGGAATCCCCCTCGTGAGAGATGATGTGGGCTTAACTAGCGCGATGCCGGCGTGCGGGGGAGCGGGCTTGCCTACCGTCGTTAACCAAAGTACCTCCATTCACTCTATAATCATTTAAGGGGTCAGGGAAAACGCAAGACAAGGTGTCCTGCTCGAACCCTGCGCTTCGTCCTCCTTGCGTCTGCCCCTGAAACGGCCATCAGTTTGATCGCATTTCACGTGTTGTGATAATCTTGTGCGCCCGCCATGCCGTCACTAACCCGCCTCTTGTGTTTTTGTTGCAGGACCTGACCGGACAGAACAGCAATGACAGCTCTTCGGGGCCGCAGGGCGCGCAGGGGCCGGGTACTCCAAACTCCATGAGGCCCACCCCGTCGCCCACCGGGTCCTCAGGAAGTCGCTCCATGTCCCCGGCTGTTGGTGTCGGTAAGTAAATATGTACACTCTTTAAAACTTGCATACAGTGGGGCACGCTAGTGTGGTAGAGGCCAAGCGCGCATTCGTGTGCTGCTTACGGAAGTCGTGAAAACTTTCATGGTGGGACTTCACGCGAGACTTCACGCGTATGGAGAATTTCGAATCATTTACTGTGCGCGCACTATACAGTGTTGCGAAAGAGGGGCCCACAACTCCGCGGAGATTTGAGGGTAAAGCAAGTATTCAGTCCAAATTTGACTTTGTTTTCTTGACTATTCATTTACATTCAACATAGTTGTCACGAATATTCAAATATTGAATATATATACTCACCGTTTACGGAAAAGTGATACTCACCGTTTGCGGAAAAGTGTTAGACAACCCCTTGGTTGCCGAGATGTTTCCATTCGCTAATATTATGATACATAACGCAATTCTTGATCGTCCCGACGGGACCACCCTGGGCTCTGGTGACCAGCTAGCGCTAGCTAGGAGGTCGGTCCGGTAGGATGAATTAGTCAGCCAGACCTATCAGCTGGGCCGGCTCCACTCCACCCCACCCCGTCCCTCCGCCCATTCGTGTCTTTCTCTGTGCACGATCAGCTGTGCGACCCGAGAGAGGTACACTCCGCGGCAGCATGCGCGGGGCTCTGTATAAGCGAGGAGTTTGGTGGTGTCGGCGGCGGAACGGCTTCCCTCCCCCTCCCGGGCGCCACGCCACGCCTCGCCACAGTGCTCGGACTGTACCCCGAGGTCCCGCCACGCCACGCCACGCCCAGCCCCGCGGAGCCCCCGCGGCCCCGGCCGGGGCCCCCCGGGCCCCGGGCCCCGCAGCAGACCTGTCTGGGCGCCGAGAATGTGGGGGCGGGGTGGGAGGGGGAGGGGCGGGGAGCAAAGGGATTCCCCGGCCATGACCTACTTTTCTTTACGAGTGAAGCCTTGCTTCCCCTCCCCAACCCCCAGCCCCTCTCACCCTAACAAGAGTGGTGTGCGACTCATACCCTCCCCCGCCCCACCCCCTCCGGTCCGCGCTTGCATTCCACAGGAGGGTCTCCCGGAAGGGTAGGGGGAGGTGGGGTGGGGTGGTGTAGTCGAACCTTTGGCTGACTTTCTGCAAGCTTCAGTTTGCAGTGCACCTCTTTTCCCGTCCCGCCGTGCGCGTCGCGTGCCGCGCTTTAATTTTTGGCGGTGTGGATCGCATCCCGGCGCGCCACGCCACGCCCCGCCACGCCATGGCCGTGCATACGACACCACTTTGTTGGCAGAGTAGCGCGGCCAACGACCCCGCCACGCCACGCCACGCAAACAGCTGCTGCTGGGTGGAGGGAGCGTCACATGATTTCCCTATCCGCGAGGTGTTTTGCGTTGATCCCACACATATCCCCTCTTGGGCGCGGGAGTGTTTGCTGATGTTAGTGAGTTCTTCTCACTCTTTCTCCCTCTCTCTCTCTCCGATCCTCTCATTCATTCTCTCATCCACCCATTCATTCTGTCTTCTGTATTTGTTTTCCATATTTCGCAATGATTTGGTCGGAACACGAGGCAGAGGAAAGAAACGATTCTACACTGTAGCCACTCTAGAGTTGCGGCACACGTCGAGTGTCGCAGGGAGATACTTGGGGCAAGATAGGCGGTTTTAACGGGACAGTGATAAAACTAGCCTTTGTTCCTGTGACTTTTCACTTCTATCATTATCCTCAAGTGCATCACCTGCAATTTGGTCTAAAGTGATACCTGTGCGAAGTCGTGCTAACGTTGTGTTCCTCTTTTTGCGTTTTGCAGGGCAACAGAACATTCCAATGCCGCCGCGCCCTTCCAGCGTGCAGTCTGACAGCAGTGGCCCCACTCGCATGAGCCTGTCCCCGATGGCCGCCCAGGGTGGTTACCAGCAGCCCCTGGCGCCGCCGCCGCACCTGCACGCCGCCTACAAGATGGGGGGTCCGCACGCGGGCATGCCGCCCAGCGCCCAGCAGATGCCGCCCTACTCGCCCCAACAGGCGCAGCAGTACCCTCAAGGTAACGTATATCGTCCCCACCGCGCCATGCCCACGACACAACAGTGTGGCACCGGTTTGCATACCCCAGGGGCCATGGCGCCTTGCGGGTGGAACCGGTGGAGTGCATACTCTTGTGTCGTGGCCGTGACACGCGGTAGACCTGTTTGCTCTGGACACGATTCTTTGTGGCGTTCACTTGACTTATGATTTCGTCGTTTGTTTTCCCACAGGAGGCAGCTATAGTCCTAGACCTCAGGGCAACATGCAGTACAATCCGAACCAGAACTACGGGCCGGGCGCCGGCGGCCAGCAGGGAGGCGCCTATCCCAGCAGACCCATCCCGAACCACGTCCCACACTCGCAGTTTGGTTACCAAGGCTGGGGAGGTCCGGGCATGAACCAGGGCCCTCCTCCCAACATGATGGGCGGCCCTGGCAACCACGTGGCAGGCAAGAGCCCGAACGGGCCGCCCTCGGGGCCACCGGGGCCCCAGGGTGGCGGCCCCCCGTCCGGCGCGCCCTCGGCGACGTCTCCACAGACGCCCCCACCTCAGGGCGCTCCCGGGCCGCCGGGGCCTCCTGGACCACCCGGCCCTCCTGGGCCGGCGCCGTCACCGGGCATGAGCCCCGGGCCACGGCCGCACACCCCTCCACACGGAGGCCCCGGCCCCCACGGGCCTCCAGGGCCGCACGGCGGGCCCCACGGACCCCCGCACCACGGGGGACCGCACTACCTCAAGCAGCACCTGCAGCACAAAATGGGGTTCGGCAGCCCCAGCCCCGGCTCACCGGGAGGGCCACCTTCGGGACCACAAGGAGGGCCGTCGGCCGGACCGTCGCCTCCTCAGGGACCTGGAGGACCTCCACAAGGACCGCCCTACGGTGCTCCCGGCGGACCTGGTGGGCCCGGTGGTGCCTCTGGAGGGCAGCAGGGGCCTCCTGGAGGTCCCCAGGTCAGTCAGGGGCCGCACCACGGTGGCCCTATGGGCCCCCCACCTGGCCATCACCACCCTATGGGACCGATGGGACCCATGGGCCCTCCTATGGGCTCGTCCAGCCCGGGGCCGGGTGGCCCTCCACCTGGCGCCCCACCGGGAGCACCCCTTGGTCCGGGTGCGCCCTCACCGGTGCCGAACAGCCACGGGCCGCACCCCCACCACGACGGACCCGGCGGACCCCACGGACCCCACGGCCCCATGCCACCGCCCGCGTCCACCCCCAACTCGCACGCCTCCATGCACCCCATGAGCTCGCACAGCGATGGCGAGATGGTGCACGACAACGGAATCATCACAACTGCAGCCGGTGAGTACCGAGTTTGACGAGCTGTCGGCGATCGCGTGGGTGTTCGTGCGCGGGGGTCTTATTTTTCCTCTGTCCTCAGGAACGGCGACAACCAACGTGAGTCCCGCGACGACGGGTGCGGGTCCCGGTGCGGGGCCGGGCTCGGTGACGTCCGTAGTGACGACGGGGCCCGACGGCGCGCTCATGGATGAGGCCTCACAGCAGTCCACGCTGTCGAACGCCTCGGCCGCGTCGGGCGAGGACCCGGGCAGCAGCGGTGGCCCCACGCCCAAGCCGCGACCGGTCTATCACAACCACCCCGGCGGCCCCGGCTCGGCGCCCAACGCGCCCTCGCCAGGGCCCAGCGCCATGAACAGCATGCACGAGGACTACGAGATGGGCGGCCCCGGCGGCCCTGGTGGCCCGGGGGCGGGGCCCAACAACTGGCCGCGGACTCCAGCGAGCCCGGTATGTATACGTGTAGAGAATGCCACCGGGAGTGCCAATTCATAACAATAAAAAGATACGTACCCTTGTCTCTACCCGAAATTGGAAGTTTCCCGTTTGCTAAAGATTCCCAGTTTCCCTTCTAGTTTTGAAATTATTCTATGCAGGCTGCTCCTGACGTCCCGCGTCCCCCATCCCTGCTCTTCTAGTGCTGAATTGGCACCGGGATCAATATGGGTGCCTTTTCGACAAGTGACCACCAATATCCAAATTTTAATTTGAACCTCTGCTCTCTAAAACAGTGCCTCTCCCTCACTTTCTTCTGTTTCCTACGAATTTTTTAATGAATTAGATTTTAACAATATATAAATTGCCATTGCTTATTTGTGTAGCGAAATCTAAATAGTTTGTGTTGATGTTTAGGATCCAATTTTGTTGTTGTGGTGATGTCCGGGCAATGACCATACTCAACTTTCGTTCACCCGCTATTGTCATTTTAACTATTTTACTCCCTGTCCCTTGTCCAGTGATGTGCTATTTGGAACTACCGTATTACCTAATCAGTAATTCAAATACTTATGAGCCGTTTGTGTGTGCGTGTGTTGCTGTTATTCTTGACTTAAGCATGTGTGCATTGAATTGATGTCTTGTGTCTTTCCAGGTGTTTAACAGTCATGTCGGAGCCGATCCGTACAAATCGAAGGTTATTATCCTTTTGATACCTTAATATTCAGTCGTCTTCTAGATCTGCATGATGCATGAATTTATTCCCCCCTCCTTCTCTTTTTTACTCATTTACTCATTTTTACTTATTTAACATCTCTTCCCTCTCATAATTCAATTCATCTGTTTATTATGTAACCATTTCTTATAAATATAGATCGAACTTCTCAAAATAATAGTTTTTACCCTTTATCTCACATCTTATGTTTCTTTCTGTAGCATGATTTTTAATGCTTTTTCATTGATAACAAATCATTGTTTTTTCTTATATTTTCTCTCTTTGTTTTGCAGAAACCGGATAGTTTGACTAAACTGTATGAAATGGATGACTCAAGAGATAGATGTCTCTGGCTCGACAAGCTTCTTCAGTTCAATGAGGAACGAGGCACTCCGATCCAGGCGTGTCCCCACATCTCCAAGAACCCCCTCGATCTCTATAGACTATATTTTTATGTCAAGGAGAGAGGGGGTTTCATGGAGGTATGCAAGGTGCAGTGTAGTTCCATGTCACCAATCTGCCTTCTAGATTAGTTTTTTTCTCTATTGTATTGTCTCAAAGTAAATTGGTAAAAGTAGCATCTCTCTAAATTTGAGTCTTGATTGATTGTGTGATTTTTGTGTTGTTTTCTATCTGATGTTGATTTGTCTGTTTTGTATTTTGTTTGTGTTTGTTAATTTGACTTTGTATGTCTTGTTTGAGGAACGTCTGTTGTTTTCGCATGTGACGTTATAAGTATTTACAATCGTATTGAAGTGACAAACTAAAATTTGTAGTTTCTGTTGATCTTTAAGCAGAGAGTCAACTGAGAACTAAACTGGGAGGTCAGTTGGATGGAACATGGAAGTGCAACTGTTTTTTTTTTCCTATCCAATATTTTTTAATCTAGTGTAATTTCTAATCTGTTCCAACTTTCAATCTTATAACTAACATATTTCACCTCTTCACTAACATAGATCTAAGTTGAAGTATAATTTCATTCAAAATTTAAAGGTTTGAGGACCTCTGCCAATATAGTTCACCATTATATTTCTGATCTCAGCAATGGTGATGATAGTTAAACCATTGGGATACATTCTGCTTAGCATCTCACTTTTAAATAGTTCTGCTTGTTAAATTGCTTGTGCCTGCTTAAGTTGCATGTTTTAGAGTTCTTCTAGTCTTCTTTCCTATTTTGCCTCATCTAGTAGTGACTGATAAAACTGCTTGCTGTAGGTTTGATTTTATAAGCTTAACCTTAACATTAGTTAAAAAAAACTTACACTGCACTAAAGGTATATGGTAAGTACAAAATTATATTTAGAAAACATCTATTAACTAGTTCAAGCTTTTTACTACAAACACAAAATTGTAAGTCAATCTGTGCTCTAAGAATTTCAATTTTTCATGAATTAATTTAAATCAAATTTTAATAATGATAAAGCTTTGAAATCACCTGCTTTTACTTTACTGTGTTATGATTACTCACAGTCACATTATATGCTGCTTTGCAATTGAAGTTGGTTTAAAATAGAAAGCTGGGGCATTCACCTAGAAAATCTTCATCAGTACAAGCTTTGTTCAGAGACCAAAGCTTTGTGTCCTAACCTCCTGGTCGCCCATGAGCAAATAAGCAAATAATATAAGCAATTTACTGTGAAGTATTAATGGCAGAGGTTACCAAATATAGAAACCTGTAGAATCTAATCTCTTCCGAGGAAGGAACTATAAATGTACTGTGTTTGTCCAGAGTTTAGCATCAAGTTATATGTCCTAACAGGTAACAAAGAACAAGACATGGAAAGACATTGCTGGTCTCCTGGGCATCGGAGCTTCATCCAGTGCTGCCTACACCTTACGGAAGCACTATACAAAGAATTTGTTACCGTATGAATGTCACTTTGATAGAGGAGGAATGGACCCACAGCCTCTTATCAACCAAGTAGAAGCTGGGACCAAGAAAAAACCTGCAAAAGCTGCACCAGTGCCATCGCCAGGTGAAATATCTACCTTGTCATTTCAATTCTTTCAATTCAAGTTTCATTTCCATCACTTATTTCAAGTAATCTTGCAGGGTCGTCTAATTCTCAAGATTCCTTCCCAGCACCTGGTTCTGGAAGTGCTTCTATGGATGGATACAGTTATGGATATCCGCCCAACTCAGGACAGGACTACAATGCCCAGCGGCCACCATCTCAGACGAATGCTACCACTCCACATCCAGGTACGACATGTTATCATGCTAATATCATATCATGTCCGAATCACCCTTCAAATTCACAAGAATTTGCCTGCTCACCTATGTACTGATTTTTGTGGCACATTCTTTCTATCCTCTGCATTGGGGTTGGAGCTATGGAGAAATCCAAACACATTTCTCTTCATTGCTCTCAAACACTCAACCACATCTTTGCATTCTCATCCTCCCTAAATTAGCTGCAAAATGCTTAATGATTTATTTTTACTCTTGGCACTATTAGCTTCCCCATCAGGATACTGAGAGTCTATTTGATGTGCACTGAAGGCCATCTAGTTTCTTGAGTGTTGGCAGAAGTCAGGGCCACAAACTGTTTTCCTCTTCTTTTTGTCTATTCTTCATAACCCTATTTCCTAACCTTTTCTTCAGTAAAGTCACCTATAATCCTATCTGCTTATTTTAATCCCTATGCATGTCCGCCAATAAGCTATGGATGGGATCATTCTAATAATTTTCCTAGAAACTTCAAATGAAAATATGTGGTTAGATATTTCAGAATTTAGATAGAAATACTGCACTTTGCCATTTAGGCTACATTTCATAAATGCAGTCAGTGCCCTTGACAAGCTTATTGTATGTACAGTAATTTGAAGTGCTCCAATGTCTTGTAAGTGTCTGTTAATTTTCTGAGGAAAATTTCAAAGTGGACCATTGATGAAGGTGGTAAAAGAAAGAGCTTCCATCTCTCAGTGCAAGCTTTTTTGATTATACATCATATTGGCTACAAAAATTTGCTTGCTCTTGGAAGTCATGAGGCAAAACTTGCACTTTGCTTTAAGGTGGTGCCCAGATTGTTTTGGATATTGGCTTGTGGCATTGCCTGTGTATCGAGCTTGATTCATATTGATCCAACACCTTGCTGTGCTGTATTGAATCGGCTCACTTCCCTCACAATTTCTCAAGGTCAATTTATGATTATAAGTTACAAATGATCAATTTTTGGGGGAAATGTTTTGTTCATACAATGAGACGAGTTGAACTAAATTCTACCCAGAAGCAACTCACTATTGTACAGTGAAGTCAATGGTAGTCGACTAGGACCATCAACATCAATCCAATAATTTTTGTTACTCCGATGTAATGGCCCTAGTAGAAGCTGTAGTGGCTAGTGCTTAGTCAGTCGCTTGGTTCCTTCAGGTGTGGGTGTGCCAAATCATGGTGCAGGTGATAACGTTAGCGTTTCCAATCCATTTGATGATGGGGCCCCTGGTCAGGGCCAGAGATCCAATTCTTACGGACAACCTTATGGACCCTCGGGCCCGCCTCGCTCTGGGCCACAAGGTAAATGACCCTGCCTTCATCTGCTTGCCGCTTGCTTGCTAGCCTCCCTCCTGCATGCTGTACCTGTATTTGTCAGAATGTCGTAGTTTCCACGGTATCTTCAAGTTGCTTTTGCTACAACTTTTAACATTATAAAATTAGATATTTCTTTCTGCATCTAATGGGTTGTCAATGGTTTAGATGTCTGTCATCAATCCATAGGAACACACCTTTGTATTTGCGCCATACGCAAAAACCTAAGGTTTTCTCTTCTGTAACTCATTACTCCTTGTTGGCCCTCATTTATTTAGAAAAATTGTTTTCAGATTAATAAAGTAACATCAGAAAATAAGATATTGACTGTGTGTGTGTGTGTATGATTTTAAAAACAGATATTTTTCTTAGTTTTATTTTTACCATCTGTTAACTGAAGTTCTGTGTAGGTGATTTGGTTTGCTTTCATGTCAGATTACTAGAAAATTGATTTGTTAACTTTATTTAAATGATTTAATTTGTTTTGAAGTATGCTAGAATGTTTTGCTTGATACTGATCTTCTTTGTATTTTCAATGCAAACTAAGATGGCAGTAGTTTTACAACTCCAAAGCTAGTATCAGTGTATTATTTTCAAGGATGGTGGCTCATGTCACCTTGGAACCTATATACCTAGTTGTAGTGTCTAAATTTGACAATATTTCAGTTTTCATTGTTAACTGTTTCGGACAGCTGATTTAGATTTTGAAGAAAGAACCGACTACTGAAATTGTGAAAGTTAACCATGCCTTCTCTTCATTGTTTCAGGTTACCAGGGTCAGGGCTACCAGTACCCTGAACAGTATGGCAGGGGTCCTGAGTACAATCAGCAGTATCCCCCAGGAAGCAATTTCCCGGGAAATCGGTCTATGTACCCTCCTTATGGTCCAGAGGGTGACAGGTGAGTTTGAAGCATTATTGTTAATCCCTTGATGATGGGATGTATTGTCTTACTATAATATTTCACATTTGCCATACATTATACTGTATGTTGTGTGATATATTTATTTACAGGCCGCCTTATAACCAAACCCCTAGTGGTGCTCAAAGTGGTCCACCGGGAACTCCGGGCTCCGATCCCTACAGGTATCAGCCCCCAGGTTACCAACCCAGGCCAGGGTACCCTCAAGCACCTCCTTCAAGTCCAGGAACGCCTCAGCCACCAGGCCAAGGTGGGGATTATTATCGTCCTGACAGAAGACATCCTGACTTTAGCCAACCGAGGCCTCCTATGTATGGTAAGT
>NW_026267396.1:102191-103381 GCF_000697945.3 Frankliniella occidentalis | reverse complement strand
CCCCGCGATGCGCCCCCTCGGCCGTGCCCTTCCGCGGTGGGTCCAGCTCCAGGGTGAAAGTTTTATGGCTCTGCTCTCACGGAGCTGTAGATGCCGAGGGGTCAGAGGTCGGCGCCGAATTAATCATTGCCCGGGTCCTTCGTATTGAAACAGCTCTCGACCCCTCGTGGCTTCACGATGTGTACTTTGTCCCGACTCACGGGGGGTGGGGGGGGCGTCTACACCGCTGAGAAAAGCGGTCGCAGGCCGTCTCTGGCTGCTCCTGTTGGCAGAGGTGAGGTGGCTTTGAAAATTGAGAGAAATTTCATTGTAATAGTGTCCTTGTTTCCTTTTTGTATAGGCTACTGGCTGAGCACTATTAGCGCCAAAGATACTCTCTCCCGTATTTTGTACGCGTGGTCAGAACGGACATATTCTCAAACTCTGAGATCCCCTCCCCTTTCACGTTCTCCGCTGCTGCTGTGGAGGAAACGCACATCACAAAAGAATCGACGTTCCACACACGACCGACATGCATTCCTGGAATTGCTTTGCTCTACTGTCACATCAATTTTTTTTTCTGGCTCGCGGCTTTTACACAAAGAAGACAACTGCTGACCTGGGAGCCGGGGACGCGCTCGGGGCTCACTGAGGAAATAGCCGACTCGGTCCGAATCCAAAGCCAACTTCAAAGGCAAGCCTGGCGTGGGTGGACGAGAGCCCCCCCTCCCCCTCCTCTTCTCCCCACATCCACCATTAAGGGGTGGTTTGAAGGAAGATTTTTTTGTTGGTGATGTGAAAGGGACGGTGCTGCGTTCGAAGTTCACCCCGATAAAGACCATTCTTGAAACAACAAAATGTTTGCGTCCTCCACAGGAAAATAATTTTGTCTTTAAATAACGCACGAACATTCGTCATCGTGTTGTAAATAGCATCGCCTTAAAATCAACTTAATTGACTGGGTAGGGGTACTCCAGACCGCGTCTCACGTAAAAAGCTTCGTGAAATCTCGTGAAACACCGTTGGGCTGCAAACGCGCCTGGCGCATAAGTACAATGGAGTAAAAAGTTCATTCACTGTCGCTCAGCCAATTAAAGAAAGCTGTCAATTTTTCGTGTAAAAAAGAGGTTTTGGCCACGATCATACTACTCTTGTCCCTATCCGGCGCTTCCAGCTCCATGGACCGCCCAGCACGCAGGCAGACCCATGGA
>NW_026267396.1:101077-101582 GCF_000697945.3 Frankliniella occidentalis | reverse complement strand
AGGTGACAGCAGCACACTCTCGAAACACGCGCAAAAATGAAGTGTTGCGATATTTAAAATTCCATACGATGTCTCGGCGCACGCAGGTTTCCTGCCCCATCCGTTGTGCGGGGTGGATGCCCCCGTGCTCTGTGCTAATGAGTGTCTCAACGCCGAGCAAGTTTTCTCCTATCTCCGGTTTCAGTTAGTCGGTCTTTACTCCTCGCCTGCAGGCAGCCGCTTCCAAATCAATCCGGAAATTGTCTATCAGCCCTCTGCGCTGCGCTGTCTCGGTCCGACCAGCTCCCCCGAGGCGGGGGTCGGTCTGGAGTACCCCGTTCTTCCCGCCAGCGTGCTTCATGCTCGGGGTGAGGGCCGGTGTGATGCCGCCCCCACACTCTCTAGGCGTTGTGTGTTTTCTATTTTAATTGCCAAATTTTTGCAGTCTAAATTTTCGAAGAAGGCGGGCTGGCCCCTTCAAATACCAAATTTTGTCAAAACGCATAAACGCCGAGAAATTGTAGTC
>NW_026267396.1:95282-101027 GCF_000697945.3 Frankliniella occidentalis | reverse complement strand
GTGGAAAATTAATGTATCTTTTCTATCTGTTTAAGCTGGGTGGCCTAACAACTCCCAGTACCGAGGCCAGTACCCTCCCCAGGGAGGTGCACAACCCAACTCACAACAGTGGAGTCAATCGCCCAGACCGGGTGCTCCTCCAAACAGCCAGGCTAGTTCGGGGCCATGGCCACAATCACCCTACCAGCCACCACACCAACCACCTCAAAATGTAAGCTGCTCGTTAGTTATTGACAGTTAAAACTAAGTTGTTTAATGTTTTTCATTGACTGACTTTGGAAATTTTGCAGTCTCAACAGCCTTGGGGACCCAACATGCCTCCTTCAGGTGTAGGTCAAAGTTCACCGTTGAGGCCACCATTAGGACCTCATGCACAATACAGACCCGATGGCAAGCCCAGACCACAAATTCCTGGTGTAACTCCTGGTGTTAAGGTTAGTTATTAATCCTGGTTAAGGTTCATTTTTTGCACCTGTCACACATTCACTTTTTTGTCCTGTTCTGCTATACATTCTAATAAACTTTTAAATTTTATCAGATGCCCCAGCCATCACAATCACCTCTTCAGGTTGCCATGGGGCGCCTGAAGGCTGACTCTGCTTTCCCTCTCGATAGTGTGGAAGCAACAACACCAATTCTATACAAACGTAGACGACTGACCAGAGCAGATGTTTGCCCTGTAGAGGCATGGCGTCTAATGATGAGCCTCAGATCTGGCTTGTTAGCAGAGAGCTGCTGGGCCCTGGATACATTAAATATTCTTCTATTTGATGATGTGTCTGTTGCATACTTTGGTCTACAACATATGCCAGGCCTCCTGGATGTTCTTTTAGAGCACTTCCGTAAAGCTTTAGATGACATGTTTGAATCAGCAGGACAAACAACTAGGTATGTGATCTGATTTCTGCTAGACTTATCACAAATTATTTTATTTCCATGCTCTTAGCTTATTCAATCTAACACTGCTTTCTTTGCCTTACAGAAAATGGTATGGAAAGACCCCACCCCTCAAGGAGGAAGAAGAAATTGACCTTGGTAGTGTGGTTGAGCCCATTAATCCCAATGATAAAACCCAAATTTTATCTAGCAAAATGCCAAATTACACTCTTGTTACTCGCAAGGGTAAACCTGTCAAGATTGTCAACAGGGATAGTGATGTGTTTATTTTGGACTCCAAGAAAACCTGGGATGTGGAAGGCGAGGCCTCTGACGCCATGGCTGAAAGCGATGCAACCGTTGAGGCTCTTGCTACCAAATATATTGTGCCCTGTTTCCAGGGAGAGTTCAACATTGTACCTTTTGCAAGGTTAATCCCTGACAAGAAGAGCACAGGCCAGGATCGGCCGAATTCACCTAAGACTGAACCTCAGAACAGTGTGAGTGTGGACTGTGCTCCAGCGTGTAAAGAAGAAGTTGTTCAACTTTCTACTCCCGAAGGCTGTGTTAGTGAGAATTCAAGTGAAAAGAAAAACTGTGAGAAAAAGAAAAGGACAAAAAGTTTGAGTGATGTGTTAAATAGAATAAAGAAAGAAAAAGAGGAGGAGATGCTTAGTGCCACAAAGGATGCGTTGAGCAGGGACCTCAGTTCTAGTGTAAATGAGGATGGGGATGTGCAGGTCAAGAAAGAAGATCTGGGTGTAGTAGGGAAAGCAAATAGTAATAGGAGTGAAAATAGTAATGCCTTGTCCAAGGACTCAAAGATGGTGATAGAGGAAAATCATATTAGTGATTCTTCAAAACCTGACGAAGCAGCAGGGAAATCTGAGAATAAGTCTGATAAGAGCGTAACGGTAACGGAGGTGAAAGTAGAGCCAATGGAAGTAGATGATGAAGTCACAAAGACTACCGAGGCAACTGCGGAGGGAGCCAGCAAGACCACGGCGAGTGAGAAGGAGCCGGTGGCCGAGGCCACCGCACCCGCCGAGGAGTTGGTGGAGAGGCCCTACCTCAGAATACAGGACCCCGAGACGGTGGTGAAGCGGCGCCGCATGTCGGACTACGAGGACGAGTGCTACACGCGCGACGAGGCGAGTCTGTACCTGGTGACGGATACACAGGACGCCGTGGCGCGCCGCTGCGTCTGCCTCTCCAACATCCTGCGCAACCTGTCCTTCATCCCAGGCAACGAAATGGAGTTCGCCAAAAACCCGACCTTCCTCGGGCTGCTCGGCAAGCTGATGCTGATCCACCACGAGCACCCGCTGCGCACGCAGCGCAACTACGAGCGCGAGGAGGACGCCGACTGCACCGACAGCTGCAGCAGCCTGGCGGGCGACGCCGAGTGGTGGTGGGACTTCCTCTTCCAGCTGCGCGAGAACGTGCTCGTGACGATGGCCAACATCGCCGGCCAGGTGGACCTGGGCCAGTACCCGGAGGAGGTGTCGCGGCCGCTGCTCGACGGGCTGCTGCACTGGGCAGTGTGTCCCGCCGCCCACGGCCAGGACCCCTTCCCCACCGTGGGGCCCAACTCGTCGCTGTCGCCGCAGCGGCTCGCGCTCGAGGCGCTGTGCAAGCTGTGCGTCATGGAGGCCAACGTGGACCTGGTGATCGCGACGCCGCCCTACTCGCGGCTCGAGCGGCTGTGCGCCGTGCTCACCAAGCTGCTCTGCCGCAGCGAAGAGCAGGTGCTGCGCGAGTTTGCCGTCAACCTGCTGCACTACCTGGCGGCCGCCGACACCGGCATGGCGCGCACTGTGGCCATGCAGGGCGCGTGTGTGTCGCAGCTGGTCGCCTTCATCGAGCAGGCCGAGCAGAGCGCGCTGGGCGTGGCCAACACCCACGGCATCACCGCGCTGCGCGACAACCCGGACGCCATGGGCACCAGCCTGGACATGCTGCGGCGCGCCGCGGGCACCCTGCTGCACCTCGCGCGCCACCCGGACAACCGGCCGCTGTTCCTGCAGCAGGAGCAGCGCCTCCTCGCGCTCGTCATGAGCCAGATCCTGGACCAGCAGGTGGCGGCCGTCGTCAGCAGCGTGCTATTCCAGTGCTCCCGCACCCCCGCCCCAGCGCGGCCCCCGCCCGCTGCCCCGGCACCCACGCTCGCCCCCGCGGCCGCCTCCGCGTCGTCATAGGGGTGCCGGGCGGGTCTGTAGTGTACATGTTGATGTACTTCTGTCCTCCTAGGACTTGACTTGTAGTATCTATTAAATGAGAGAGGGGATCCCTTGCCTGTGATGTTGAGAGCAGTACGTTGCTGCAGGGGGGTTGTGTACATAAGAATTCGTAATTAATAGAATCTTTATCTGGAGCAGTCTGTTTAGAGAGGTGCCACTACAGTGGTCTTGTGATTTTAATTAAACCATACTTAATGTGAGTTGGTGGCTGTCAGTCAGTGTTTGCACTAGTGAAATGCTGCCTTGCCCTTTTTGTAATAGTAAAAACTTTGTTGTGACTTACCAGAACTGTTACACGTTGATATTGTGAACATTTCCCTGGTAATGTTTTTTTTTGTATGCATGAATGTAAATAACCATCAACTTGACTGAAGTCCAGTCTGAAGTGCATGTCAATTTTTTATTTCCAGTTGACGTACAACTTGTAAAAATATTTAAATAAAAGATCAACTTGCCACTTGCAAATTTGTGCTAAATAAAGATTGACAGAAACAAATGTGACATGTAGTTTATTTTTTATCTGTGCTGTCAGACGACTACACGCTGATACCCAGAGTACTTTTACCACAAGCCTTTTTTTTTACTGGAGCCATGTCACTTTGTACAATGTTGCTTACCATTGAATCAAACAGAATGTATGATGTGTAAAGGAGAGAGTGGCCTGTGAGCATGTGATGAGTGGATGTGGGTGGGAGAAATAGAGAGTATGTGAGTGTGTGTTTCTACTTGTACAGAGAGTCCATCTAAACCAGGGATGCGTACTGAAATTGATATTAGTAGATATGTTAACTGGCAAAGTAACAGTATCAATAGAGTATGGTACAACTTCTTTTAGGGTTCGTTTCCAAATGAAGCAGTTATTGTACTATTGTAAAGCTCATCCCATACATTGTCAAACATCTGTGTTATTTGTAAAAAAGAGAACTTAATGCTGATCATTGTATTTATTATGATTGTTTTTAATGAGAAAGTTATATGCATTAACTTTGTCTGTTTGCAGAGGGGATGTATGAAAAACAAAATGCAATGGATGTGGTAGTAGTGTAAGTGAGCTGGATTTTGTTACATTCTTGTTCCCTTGTTTCCTGATACCATTGTACTGCTGTTAAATAATCAGTTAATAGCAGCTATTGAAATTCCTATTGATCATGAAGATGGTTAGCATTTCTTTGCCATCATTTTATTACTTCCATTGCCACCTCATTAATTTCATATTTGGTATCTACTTGTGAAAATGCTTTATATATGTCTGAATACAGAAAACAAGAAATAAATGTACATAAGTACTAAAATCTTGAAATTACCTCAGAATTTATTAAGGTCCCCTAGAAACAACACCGCACCACAGCATATCGGGAAACAACCAGATAGAGAGTCAAACTCCGTGCGACGTTCTTGTAGTACCCAAAAGACAGTGCGTCCTGAAAGCAAAGCCTTCCTCCCCTCTACAGCCTCGGCCATTACTCATCGCTCATGGGACTAGGCGACGCCATAACGGCCTGACGCGACACTTTCCTGAGCGCTCATCATGATCAGAGTGTAACACTGCCGCCGCTGCCGCTGTTCGAGCTGGCCGGGGAGCTCACGGTGGCAGCCCCACCACCACACCCCCCTGCTCGGCTCGGTCCAGGCGAGGGGCCGGGCGCCGCGCGGGTGGTATCGACGTTTGCCCCCTCCCCTTCCCGTCCGGGCGCGGCGTGGGCGTCCGGGGGAGGATGGGGGGCGGGGGCGCAGCCACTCACCCCTCCCACCGTGACGGTGGTGGTGGTGGTGCTCCCAAGGGCCTCCCTCCCGAAGCTTGCTGGAAAGGCCTGGGCTGGGAGGTATAGCAGCGCCGTGCCGTGCAGGAGAGCGGGGAGCGGGGCGGGGCGTTTCTCTCGTCGGACCACAAGCTGGCGGGCGACAGCGCCGCGCCTGCCGGTCCCACGCCCCAAATTACCTGCAGTGCTGCCTCGAAACGGCCGTGTGAACTCCTAAGCGCCCCTTCCCCTCGCCCTTCCCCCAGAGGGAGCGGGGGACGATGCAAAGAGCAAAGCACGACCACCACGCGGTCTACTCTCAATTTTTGAGCACCGCGCTGAGGGAGCGACCCGACCCAGTTAGTCCCTACGCGGGGGCTCGCCTTTGCACCTCTCGCTCCGCCCGCACGGCCGTCCCTCCTCAGCCGTAGCCATTAGCCTCCCGCCGCTACCGCCCGCTTGCCATTTGGAGGGGACGGCGCGGCGGTCCTCTGGCCACGAGGGCCGTGGTGTGGTCTGGCGGGTCGGACCCGAGCCGGGCTCGCTGCTCACTGCTGCGCCAGAGCGACCGGGGCCTCGGGCGCCTTGGGGCACGCAGACCCGCGGTGCTGGCGAGCACCGCGGGCGTGCCTACCTGCAGGGGCTCCCGGCCCCGCAGGTGACAGCTAGCGGCGACCACGGCGGCGACATGCGCCAGGGACGGCGAGGGACCCGAGGGACACGCGAGCTCCGGAGGGTTCCGTCTTGAGGCCCGCACCCTACGGACCCTGCGGGTCCGGTCGGGCCGGAGACCCCATCCCCCCCGCTGCGGGGCCCAGGCCATCGCGACGGGGTGGGTCGAGCGGCTCCACACGGGGGGGCATTCATAACAACGGCAGCACCGGCCCGGG
>NW_026267396.1:86337-91249 GCF_000697945.3 Frankliniella occidentalis | reverse complement strand
TACAATACCGTGTACCAATCGTAAAATTATTGTTAACATATTGTAAAAATAGTCACAACGATATTTCGAAAGTGTATCTGGCGCGGTGCCATTCCTCTTCTCCTTTTCTGTGAGAAACGTAAAAGAAGGGCACTTGTCCGAGTGGGAATTAATTTGCGTTGTTCCGCTATGGAAGGAAAAGGAAAGGGGGAGGGCGGGGGTGGGTGTCGTCGTTGTGGAGGATCCAAAGTTCTGCCGCCAAGGGCCGTGGGGCCTCAGCTGGTGTCGCGGGCGGGGAGAGAGAAGCTGTCGTCTATTTCACGTCTTCTTCTGACCGGACTCCGTCTGTTTCCCCAACTTACGTCAGCGCCGTAACGAGGAACGACCAACAGAAGTGGGTCCAGTCCACCACACTGGTAAAACAAGTGTTTACTTGTGCACGACAATTGATGTTTATGTTCAAGTGAGCATTTTATCGACACATTGTGGTGTCTAACTAGGTTAAACGTCATTTGGTGTTTAAATTTTCGACACTTCCGAAAAGTATCAGCTGCACACCATTTGGTCACTATTGATAGCATAGAACTGTGTGTGTCCAAGTGCGCAGAATTTAAACGTTTACAAAACGTCTAAAATGCGCACACTAAGCAAGTGTGCATTGTGCAACTTGTGTTAAAGACCATGTAATGTGCAGAATCATAACTTGCACACGTTAGTGTGCAATTTTTCACACTTACTTGTTTTACCAGTCCAGGTCTGAATGGGACTATAGAACGCGCTCGTATTCAGATTGTCCGACCTGTTTTTCTCCGACCTCGTCGATATGCTGCAATTGGTGAAGAATGTGCTTCAAAGACGAACAGGCTTCAGAGACCATGATGAAGGGGTAGGCTACTTTAAGTGCAGTGAGGGGAAGACCGCCACTATGAAGGAGTGTGCAGCCCAGCTGCAATGTCAGGTTCCGTCCGCCGAACCCCATCAGGAATTTACTGAGGGGCAGGTCAGGAGGAGGGACAATAAATAACACGAAATTGACTGTTTCCTTAACAATCACTGATATATGTTGTGTACCATTAAACTAGATGTGGCGTGGTTTGATGATGTGGGGTGGTTGCTGGCCACACGAACAACCAGAACAACAACAACAACAACAACCAGAACAACAACAACATCCCCTCGATAATGGAATTATTGATAACTGCGCTGGCCGGGCCGGCCGCCCTGGCCCCAGCCGAAAGTATCGGCGGGCGTTTGTTCTCGGCTCACCTATTGTCCGGCCGACCGCCATCGGGATTACGTACGATACGGCCGGCCCGCACTGCCGGGCCTGCCGAGCCGGGCACACCCCGCATGGAGCTCTCCGGCACAAGGAAAGAGTTCCCCATTCAGCGGCCCCGGCTCCGGCAGCCCCATGGGACCCTGTGCTGTGCACTTGTATGCGGGAGAAGGTTATTCCTGGCCCGCGAGTCAGTCCCATAGGGAGAAACAACGCCCCCGCTTACGGGGAAGAAGGAACATATGGAACGATGACCACCCCCTTGCCTCTGCATGCCCTTCCCGCCCAGTTGACCTTTCACGTCCCCCTCCGTCCCTCAGTGTCCACAATACGGGGACGGACGCGTCCGGCCGGGAGTGGAGGGACGTCCCCATCACCCGCCCTGCTCCCCTGCTGTCCTCCCTGATTAGAGCGCCCTTGTGGGTGGGGCTGTGATTGTTTATCGGACGGGGCGGGAGTAGGTAGTCGTGGGCCGTGTGAAACTGTACCTGTCGTTACAAAAGGCTTACAGGTCACTGGTACTGCCTGAGATTTCTGCAATACGCGAGACAATATGGGCAGTCATCGCGACGACAGGCGATCATTTTTAACAATGTAGATTCATACCTAATATGTAGTCGTGGTCGTCGAAGTTTAAGCCACTTTCTTGTGTTCATAATGCTCTCCAGTCTGCTCTTCTCTTTACGCCTCTCTTCGCACCCCCCCCTCCCCCTCGGCACATTCCAATGTCCGGCGCCCCAGTATGAGTTGGACGCCATGTAATGGAATTCCAGAGCAGATCGAGCGGTCTAGTTCCATCTGCTATCGACTCTTTTCCTCTCCGGTCCTCCCCCTCCCCTCCCGGACGCACACCTCTCCAGCTGTGAACAACCCCCGGGCGCTCAGCTAAGCTACCGCCACCGCCACCCTCACCCCACCTCACCCCTATCGGTCCCACCCGGTCACGTGGTATGTCGACAAGGAGGGCGTTCAGGTGCAATCTGGTTGGAGCTCGGGACCACCCCCCGGGCCACCTCGTGGTAAACGCCCCCTTCCACCCCGATCTTCCGCTCTACCGTTACCCTGACGCCCACTACTCTGGACCAGAAACAAATACTAGTCAAAAACCATAGCAAACTTTTATTTCAACAATTTTTGAATTCTTCTTCATGCCTTTTGCCTACAATCGAAAAGAACAGCTGCGCGTTCCATTTTATGAATCGCAGCCTCCACACGACTACTGGTCCCCCCGCCCCCTCGTACTTGCTAGCACATTCTCACCCTTCCTGTGTGGATCGATGCTCCTCGCTTCGTCCTGCGCTGCAGCCCCCCACCCCCGCTTTCGGTCATCCCCATCTGATCCTCTGATCTCCCCCTGCCCCCCTCCGCCCTCATCTATACCCGCCTAATCAGCTTCCCCCATAGATTTCAATCAGAACTATGAAAATGAGCAGCGAACCCTGGGATGAGCAAAACTGAAACTTGCGCAACGCGCATCGCGGCGCGGCCTCTGGGCTAGTCTCAAAGTTGTTGTCTTAGACCGGCCAGAGATGAGGATTCCGAAGCGGCTAAAACGGGACTGATGAGGGAAACAATCTTGGGCGCAAACTTGTCCTTTGTTGTTGCTGTTTAACCCTTCCCCGCCGTACCCTCTAATAAATAGTTGCGAATTTTAATCAGGCCGAATATTCCTTGAATGGTACATGACAGAAATTTCTACGTTGCGCTGAGTTACACAAAAAGTGGCAATTTTTTTTTTAATGTGAATAATGTTTTCGGTTAGTGGTGACCTTGTGACTGCTCTGACTGAGTGCGTGTACCACGAGCCCTGCGGTCTGCAGCCAACAAGCGGCAGTGGACGGCAGGGGCGGCATAGGAAAAAGCGGGGGGGAGGGTATGTCCTTGTCCTGAGCGACCACTTGTGGATCGGGGTACAAGGGGCAGGGGGCGGCAGCGCGGGACTCTTGTGTTTATGACTGTTTCGTCCCGGTCCCCCGCGCCTGGCTCGGCAGCAGCCGGCGCAAGGCGGACCTGGCGGAACGCCACCGGCCAGTCAGTGGGAGCTGAGCAACGGCCCGGACCGGACGACGGTCCGCTCAGCAACGGAATTGGATTTGCAAACGGATTTTGCCGTCTCAGTCATGCGGCTTCCGCCCGCGCCAGGCCTGTCGCACACTGTTAAAAGGTCACGGTGAATTTCACCGTAAGCTACAGTGAACCCTGCAGCACTGTAGCTTACGGTCAATTTTCACTGTCCGAAAGTGAAATTCACCGTAAGTGCAGTGTGGCTGTGGGCCTCACGGCCGCTTCTGTTCCGGCTCGGTCCGTCACCGTCCACTCGAGATGCGTCCTATGCTGGGGTAGAGATGGAACTGACAATAATTGTTTATTATTACAACTACTTTGCGCTAAGAAAGTTTTAGGTGTAATTGTTGGTCATCGCTTTTACAAATAAAAAAATTTTTGCAGCTATATTTTTATTCAATAATAATTGTGGTTTGCATGATCTTATTTCGCTTAAAATTGCTTTTGGTGTTTTTTTACTTTCTAAATTGTTAAGAACCTCTAGACTCTATGTAGATTCAAATTTTGTCGATTATGAGCTTTTTCTTTGTTAAAACTGTAGGTTTCGGTGGCTTAAATGTCTATCAATCCTATTGTGAAGTAAAAACAATAAATAAAGTAGGTAAACTAAAATACAAATAAATAACACGGTCCTGGGTGAGGTTTTATGGGTTAATCGAGTGGTCCGCGTAGAGTTACTTACACGAGTCCCGGACGCGGGTGTGTCACTAATATCCTTAGAAAGAACTGGCACGGTCTGGAATGCTCCGCATGAGCGCTGCCGCCGCCCTTGGGTGTCAACCCTTCTCAACCTCACGATCCCTCTCACCCGCCCGGGAGAGGCGCGCGTGGAATGCCAGGAGTCGCGTGTTGTGTGGATGCCCTGACACGGAGCATGTCCCCTCTGCTTTGTTTCGTTTGGGTTGGGGTTGTTGTTTGTTATATTTACCCCCTTTTTTACTACGTCCCTATAGTGGTGCGAATTTTTTCCCCATCAGTAATTAGTAATTTCGGTAATGTTTATTTGGTTTTTCATAGCACTATTCCCTATCCCTGGTCAGAACAGTTTCCAAGCATCATGAAGGCAACGTAGCTCACGAATGAGGGCATTGCACGGTGCCACGATGATCATAGAACGCTATTCTAGGCTGTGATACAAGACCACGAGCGCGCTATGGAGGGGCGGAGGCCGGGCTCTTGAACGTGATCTGCAAACACGATCACCGGTGTCAGTTTACGGAAGGGGAGGGAGGAGGACCGGGAATACTCGAAATAAAAACAGGAAAGGGAGGGTGGGGTGTGAACCTCACGAGGAGCACCACGTTTGGCTAACCAGGTAATTCGGGTCTCTTTCGAACAAAGTGAAACTAGCACTTTCCTGACGGTGACGTGTAATAGGGGGAGGGGGATTTAGGGAAGAACTGCACACGAAACACCGACCCTCTCTAGGTGAATGGATAGAGGCAGTTTTGTCCTCATTAAAATCCTCATTTTTCGGAGAAAGGGAGGGTGGGAGTAAGGAGTCGAAAATGTACTGGCGCGGCCGTCTCCTGAGACTGAGCCGCTCGTTGTTGTTGCAGCCGCTGTTGTCAGGCTGCACCACCCCACCCCGCC
>NW_026267396.1:84839-86287 GCF_000697945.3 Frankliniella occidentalis | reverse complement strand
CGGAGCGCCGCCAGGGGCCGCTAGGGGAGCGGGGGCGGGGGTTGAGGCGGCGCGGCCGGGGAGGCCGGGGCCGCCCCCTCCTGTCTGTGCCAGTGCGCGCTCCGTGTCGGCAGTGCGAGGTCGAGCAGGATCCGCCGTGAGTCTTTGCGCGGCTCAGGAAGCACAAGAGCAGGGTTGCGCCATCCCCCGAGACTCCTCGCCCCCCCCGCCCCGGGGCGGACCCACCCAGCTGGTATGGCCTCGCCAGCGTTTCCTCGCATGTGTGTGTGTTTAGGAGCGCGTCTGTGTCTGTGCGTGTCTGTGTGTGAGAGGGAGTGAGTGTTCGTCTGAAGTAGACCTAGCTGTCGTAGATTGGAAGTGACGGTAGAGCTACAGCTGTAGTGTAGTCTTTCGGTTGACGTCTTCTCGTTCTGTGCCGTTCGCAGAGGGATGCCTTTCGGTAGTACCTGTTCCCGATTCTGTGCCCCCTGTGGAATGCCGTTGAGAGGAGTACGCGCCGTGCCAACAACCTGCTGATGGCTTGTGGTGTCCACATTGAGCCGCAGGTGTTCGGCCCGCATCACATCACGCACCTCCTCTTACCACGGGCGTGATGGCGACGGTTTTGATCCTTCGTTTGCGAACATATCGTTGACGGCTCGGGGGTGAATCACGAACGCCTTGCTGTTACAACTTCCAACAAGTGCGAGACACCCTCACCACACTTGGTGTAACAGCGTTACCCTATGGTGATGGAAATAAAATTCCCGCCAATCATTTAGCTAGGGTTTGTGTTTGTACTGTAGAGAGTCGCGTTAGAAGTAGCCGAGGAAGTGGTCGCGTCTCCTCCCTCGAGCCCCACCCTGCACGCTGTTACTTGAGCTCCACCGCGCACCTCTGAGCAACCGCACACCCGCAGCACGAAGTCTCAGGTCTAGCCCTTCGCGCAGGTGTTCTTTGTCGTCCTTGCTGATGTGATGTTCGTTAGCGCTCTGAACTCGGCGATACTTTGAGAATGGCGGTCTTCGGAAAGGTTGGAATCCCCTGGTCGTCGAGCGAAAAGTTGCGGCCGCTGCGCATCGTACGATGTTGCATTGATTAAGAAAACAACAACAACCAACTTGACCTACGATCTCCGATCTCCCAACAGGTTTCCTTGACTTTCTTCGGTCCCGATGACGGCGGCGCCGTGGTTCCCCGAGATCGATCCGGGTCCGAAACGTCGCGTAAACCTGTCGGCTGTCGGGACAGCTCTATCGCTCCTCACACAGAACGACGGGGAGAGCGGGAGGGAGGGGGAGGGGGTGAGCGCCAACCACGACGCCGACAACCGACAACGTCGCGCAGCCGAGAGAGATTTGAGGCGCAGCTCGCGTCATGGAGGATAACCGTCGGGTGGATCACTGCTGTGTTGGTCCCCCCCCCCTTCCCCCTGCCTCGCGCTGCATAATGCATGCAGTCAGCGCTGA
>NW_026267396.1:73113-77770 GCF_000697945.3 Frankliniella occidentalis | reverse complement strand
GGCAGCGCGGCGGCCCGGCCGGCCAGGCCTGGCTTGGCCCATGAGGAGCGTGGGGCGCCTCTGCAGCCCACCATGGCCCACGCGCAGCGTACGCAGCGTCAGTACAGGTGAGTGTGACTCACAAGGGAACGTTTTCAAGTGTAAACCTCCGATTTCGTTGAAACTTGGGAAATTTAAAGGTTATTGTACTAGAAGTCGGATGGCATTTGAAATTTTTCCTGAACCTCACGGTTACTAGGAGATAATTGAGCCTTACAGTGTTTTTTGTGTCAAATATCCCTCTACCGCCCTAACGGTACAATATAGAGCAAAACGGACAAAATTTTGGTCCATAGAGCGCTCTTTGACGAGGTACCCCTCAGAACACAGCTTTACATTTTTCCAAAAATATCATTTTTGAAAACCTTACTCGTACCCTATATAAGGAAATACTAAATGTGAGGTTCAGGAAAAATTTCAAGTGTCATCCGATTTCCACACGAATAACCTTCAAATTTTCCAAGTTTCAAGGAAATCGGAGATTTGCACCTGAAAAGGTGCCCTTGTCAGGAGGGCAGCGCGAGCGGTCGGGGGGACACGGGAGCACACCTGCGGAACGCGGATTACACGCGGATTACACCTGGAGCACACTTAGAGTACGCGGAGTGCGGAGCACACCCGCGGAGAACTGTCAGCCCAGGACACAGGAGCACACCAGTTGTCGACCCCTCGGGGACAGCAGCTTTGCGACCACCCCAGTGGGATTGAGTCGGAACAGGGTACGCGTTGTCTAATCCAACGGAGCCATCTTTTTGTAAAGTAAAATAGAGTTTAAGTAAAAGAACACATTACTTCGTCGTTGATGTTTATAATGTTGATACTACGGCAGGTATACTACTTTTAATCATCCGTATGTTCAACCGCTACCATGGTACCTCAAAATTTCAGACAACAGTTTGAAATTCGCTCTTCATCTCGCAAACCGGAGAACTTATTCATTCCGACGTTCCTTTTGAGGGTGCTGTCACTGTCACCTGTCGAGAGGAGCGCGACTACCGTTCCCGTTCTCCTAGCGCGCCTCCGATTTATTTCACCCTCAGTGTCCATGACAAGCGCAGACCGCAAACCGCCCAGAACCGCCGCTGGCCTGGCACGGCAGAGCAGAGCGGTGCAGGGCAAAGGCGACGCGAGCGGGGGAGGGGCGGGGGAGCAGCGCGGGCGGGCAAACCTCTCCTCTCTCTCCCCGCGGCCTCGGAGGATACAACGCCCTCGCGCGCCCACCCTGCCCCCGCCCCACCCCTCACTAGGGGCCCCAGCGGGGCCGGCCCCTGGGCCCGGGCCCCCAAGGCAGCCCAGGGGTTGTCAAGGCCTGACGCTGAACAGCTCTTTGCAACAGGTTGGACTCCGGCACAGCCGAACACACCCCTACTCTTGTTCATGGACGCGTCTCAAAAAAAATAAAAAATACTCTTCATAAGTGTAAAATATTCGACCTACCAATCACGGCAAATCACAAATAAATTCGACCCCGTAGGTTTTATCGCGAAGCAAGCCACGCGGCTTCTACCAGGTAGCACCCGGCCCGGTGTCGCGCAGGGTCGCTGGTGCGCCGTTGGAACCAAGTTGGAACTGCCCTGTGGGCCCTCATTGCGGCTACCCCTGCTCAGGTGGCCTAAGGTGGCCTTCTCCCTACAGCGCCGTGTGGCGTGGGGACACTCAGTAATTCCGTCATGAAGACGGCAGTTATGCCTTTGCGCACTGCCAAACAATGACCCTTCTAATTATGAAATCGTTAACATGAAAGTTTCTGTTTTTGATGACCCTCTGTTTGCGCGCGGCCGCTTGTCGTGTGCCGGCCGCCCGGTCCCCGCGCCCCCCGCGGCGCCGCAGCGCCCAGTAACCTTCAGACGAGAGCCAAATCGAGCTAGGCCACGCTGCCGCCACACGCTGCACGGCCACAAAGATATTTGGTAGAAACGACCCAAACGGGTTCGTTTAAAAACTGAGAGAAACTAAGAAGCAGGGAGCTTCGGGAACCGGCGGACGAGACTGTGGGTTTAACAAATGTGGGAGCCGTCTTTAAAAAAAAATAGAGCCCCAGGTTTTGATATTTTGTTGGCATACTACTTTCCCTTTGGGCTGGCCAGTCCGGTGGCGCGCTCCCTCTAGGTAGACCAGCCTACAACACACCGGTTGTGCACGTTGCCTATGCTGCGCTTCACAGGGGCTTCAGTCACAGCTGCTTTGTTTTTCTCTTCTCTTCTCTTCTCTTCCTTTTCTTTAACGCATGGATTTCACTCAGATCCGCCCTCGCTTTCGGTGAATGGTGAAAGGCGATGTGAAAGGTCTCTCGTCCGGCTGAGCGAAGTCCTCAAGATTTAATGGCGATGTGGCATTACGAGCTCACGTCAGTCTTCTTGCCGCTGTCTGACCCGCTTGCTGGTCCCTCTGTTAGTTCTCCTCGACCCAACCCTTTCTACTTCTTCCCATTACCCCCCTACCCCCCCCCCCGCTTCTGAGACAGTGCCCATCGTACCCCTGCTTTATCCCCTATCGCTTTATTTTTTCAGGAATGTGGTGCTTCTGGTGCGTATTAACGAGAGACAGATACATACTGTAAAAACAATCAGCTCGTGCGACACGGAATTTTGCGTGGATTGCGAAAAAGGGTCTCTGAATCCAATTTTATTCCATATGAACAAAATATTTTTCAAATGTTGTAAAACTGCAGAGTTCATTTTAGAGTGTCTGTCTGTCTGTCTGTCTGTCTGTCTGTCTGTCTGGCTGGCTGGCTGGCTGGCTGGCTGCTCTCGGAAGAGGGTCAACGGTTCTCGACCTAAGCCCTTGCACTGGAAGCAAGCACGACAAATTAACGGCACGCGACAGGCTCAGTCGATGCGTAGAAAAGGATCCCCCAAATGATCCACGAACGGGAGCGCCAAACTTCCGATCCTCTTTGCTGCTAGATCATCTACGGTCGTATAAAGTGTGTGAAGATAACTGCAAATAATAGCGAACCACCATAGCCCTTGGTCAGCCCGATTGCGTCAGCAGATGTGAGGTACGAGAAGAAGTTACATTCTTCTAGCTCACTACTTTATTTTTGCGGTGGTGTGCGTGCGCGCGCGGCTCCTGCACGCCTGTCCAGCCTGACATTCCCTTTTAAAACCCCCTCCCCCCGTCTCCTCTTCACTCACCACTCCTGCTACTGAGCCCCTCTATCACGCTCCACGCACGCGGCGGCCCGGCCCAGTACACTGTCAAAAATATCATCGTAAATAATTTACGACATTTGTTGTAATTTTGATTTACAAAATATGTCGTAAATTTACGACAGCCCATTCTTTCTCGTCGGTCAATTCCAAGTCGATAGGGAGTGCTTGTAAATTTACAATTTCAAATTGAAAATTTTTCCGACTTTTACAATGGAAAATTTTTCCGTCACGCTTTCTAGAATTTTTCACACTGTAGGACAAAAACGCCCCGCTCAACCCCAACCCGCCCCCTGTTTGACCTGACGTTTGGGACTTGTTTTGTTCTACATTTTAAAAGGCAGCGCACACTGCCTTCCTTCACTTTACCTGCAAAGCATTGCTTTGCAAACGTGTAAAAGAAAATGAACAACGTGGGCAACAAAGCATCCCGCACTGCTTCGTTTTTACGATCTTGTTTCAACTAATTGTCAAGCGCTGTCAGTGTACCCGTTCTTACCCACCAGCCCCTCCCCCATCCCCCATCCGTTCATGCCGCCACCGCCCGCTCAATTTCCTTCGGCTCACGAGAGTTTTTTTGTATGTTTCGTGACTTCGTTTGCCGATCTCTATCGAAACGTCTGCAACGACGTGTCTAGAACCGTCACATCAATATCAATGGTGGTTGCTCCCAAGTTGCGCCCGAGGCATGTAATACCCTCGATGCGCCCGAACACGAGAGTCCGATCTCCTTTCTGCTGAACCAAAAGAGTCCGATCTGTTTTTTTAGCGATGGGAAGTCAGGCATCTTTGGAGGGCTATAACCCCTCGGATATTTTTAATATACGCAAAATAAAAAGACTGGCCTGTTACTCTGTCCTTTACGAATGTGTACACCCTAAAATGGATGTCCTTCTCCTCTCAAGCTACAAGATATCATAGAGTTTATGCGGAGCGGTCGACGAGCGCCGAAAGCAGATCGAACTCTTTTGGTTTTGACAGCAAAGCAGATCGAACTCCTTTGATTTGACAGCAAAGCAGATTGAACTCTTTTAGTTCAGCAGCAGAGCAGATCGGACTATTTTGGTTCAGCAGCAGAGCCCTGCAATCGTCATATATACAGGGTATGTATATATATACAGGGTGGTCCACAGACCCCTCCCTTTATTACGCTTCTACTGCACCGCGCATGCAATCATGGGGGCGGGTTGCATACTCACACGGCGCCTTACATGCGATACAGTAAAGTCAAAATCGCCAAAATTAAGGAAGGGGCTCGGGAAGGGGTCTATGGACCACCTTGTAGTTTTCGGCTTCAGGCTTGACAACTCTGCGCCTGTCCCTCCCCCTCTGTATCTACCTCCTCTCCCCCCTCCTCCCCGGGTCCGTGAATGCCCCAGCCCGGCCTATAGAGCTCTGAGTGCTGTCGCACCCCCCCCCCCCCTCTTCCCCCCCCCCCCCCCCCCCCCGAGCAGCCAGAACTGCCC
>NW_026267396.1:71141-72917 GCF_000697945.3 Frankliniella occidentalis | reverse complement strand
AGAAAACCCGCCCGCCCTCCGCAGTAGCCGGCTCTCGGCCTGCCAAGGCTTTCACTGTTAAATTCCTGCAAAGCAGGAGCAGCATTGCTTTGCAGGAATTACGAAGGATTCAGATCCTTTGTAGGTCCTTTGTAACTACAAAGCATTTACTTTGTAATTACAAAGAGATGCTTTTGCAATTGGGAAGCAATGCCAGCAATGCTTTATACGCTGCACTGCAGCGCTATGTAATTGCAAATCAAATGCTTCGTAGTTACAAAGGACCTAAATGCTTCGCAATTATGCAAAGAACTGCTTTGCTGGAATTTAACAGTGCTCGACAACCTTTTTGGACGGGCCTTTCTTAACGGGGGAAGCAAGCTTTTAAGCTAAACGTGTCATCTGTGGCTCAAATTCTGTCGCGTTTTCTATTTTGTTTGTTTGTTGGTGTGTTTTGTGGCCCGGAGTTTCTGTTTCGTGCGCTTCCTTGCGTTTTCATGCACTTGTTGTTCATTGGTGGGAACCAGCATTTTGCTTCCCAATGAAGGCCGGCATTGGGATGAGTGAGGGAGCTGCACGCTCCCCCTCCCTGCGCGGAGCATTCAAGCAAAACAGCTCCGACTAGCCCGGCTGGAAGCGCTGGCAGCCCCCCCTGTCTGGCAGCACGTTGCTCAACCGCCCCCCCCCCCCCCCCGAGCAGCCAGAACTGCCCGGAGCTGCCTACCAACAGACCTCAATCAAAACGAGAAGCTGTCTGTATACATTGCGGAGTAGAATATCTGCACACCCCCCAAACGCACATCTACTCATGATTTGCTCCCGTGACCTGAAAAACCAAATGAAATGGCGTTTGCTTTTACTGTTTGAACGACAGTCATGTATCTTCACAAATGCTTTGTTGGCAACACTATAAAGTTTGCAATTTACTCTTTGCGTGTAAGCTTGCGAAACTGTCAAATTGTTTTAAACCATTAACTAATGAAGCCTAAAGGCTTAGTTTACCTTGGTGATCCGGTAGAGAGCCCCTATGAGGTAGGCCAGCGACGTGCCCGCGTCATGCGTGCGCATCACATTGCCTATGCTGCGGTCCACAGGCGCTAGAGAAACGACACGAACGCTCGCACACACTAACTGTGATTGTACCGGGTGTTGCATAAAAGACACAGGTGCGGGCGGGTTTGCCTACCCAAGGGGCTATGGCGCCTTACGGGCAGAGCGGGTAGGCAAACCAGCCCGCACCTGTGTCTTTTATGCAACACCCGGTACAGTCAAAATAGGAGGAACACTGTGAACTAACGCAATACGAACCTATTGTTCGTAAGCAATTTACAGAGCAACTTTACTCTTGAAACGGGCTGTTTTTTCTTATCTATTGGACCGGAGTTGGAGAAATATCTTTTTCGAATGACAATATTGCATTGTTTTAGGAGTGAACTTGATCTTTCTGTCAGCAAAGCACTTAAAACAAGAAGGTATTTTTCTGGGTGTGGCCCTGCCGCCGTTTGCAGCTCCAACTCCATAACAGTGACGTCGTCGACGTTTTCGCCCAACTTTACCTCGCGTCACATGGGTGAACGTTTATTGTGGGAGCACCTTTAGTGGAGCGTATAGTTTTCGGAGAGCAAACTCCTGCGACATGTGTGTGTTGTGCGTTGAGTCCAGCCCATAGCGCATATAAAGTTTAAGGTTGGCCTAGCCTGGCGTAGCGTGGTGTGGCCGGGTGCGGCCACGCGAGGCGGCCAGCCCAAGTCTGTTCTGTCCAACGAGGCCCGGACGTATTCTGCAGAGGGGGGGGGG
>NW_026267396.1:68045-70436 GCF_000697945.3 Frankliniella occidentalis | reverse complement strand
TAGGCACCACCACACAAGCCCACGGCGTATACCCTACCCAGTCCTCATTAGGGGGACAATGCAAGGGGCTCCCCGCTACGCCCCGCCACTCCCCGTCCTGTAGCACAGCCCTCATAACTGTACCATTCTATCGAAAACTTTGTGCAGGCCGGCTGCTTCTCTCTCACTTCTCAAACTTTGCCCCGGGGCGATGTGTCAAGTAATATGTCGACGATGGGAACTCCGTGATACTCTGATGCGTCTCCTTGAAATAAAGCCCTCTCTCTCGCCCCAGCCCAACTCACCCCACCCCATTCGACCACACCCTGACGTCCCTGTTGCACAGTAGATATGCTGTAATCTGTGCCCCTTCCCTTTTCCTTCCATTTGTTTACCATAAGACCTCTGCTGTCTGTATTGCTTCTGTCCCCCGTGCCCCGTGTGTGCGTGTGCGTGTGCGTGTGCATGATGTGCGTGCACCCATCCCATACCTACCCCACATAGCTTTGTCATTTATCCGGGAGATCCCTGCCAACCTTCGTCATGAGAGTACACCGTGGTCGGCCCCCTATGGGCGCCCTGCAGGGGCGTAGCGACGGCGATGGCCTGCCCCTCTGAATATGAAAGTACTGGGATGGGAACAACACCACATCCCCCCGACCCCCCGCTGCACACCTGGCTGCCTCTTTTAGATTCTGCATGCGGCGCAATGCAGACGTGTCTGGCCTCGCACCTACTCACCCAGCCCTACACTAACAGACGTAATCACGCCTGCATATTGGCGATTTAACGCTGCATAGCATAAGATCCATCCGTTCGCCCCTGCTGCCTCAAAAAAACAAATTGTGGCGCAAACACACGCGCGAAAAGCAGATTTGTTTCGTTGCCGAAAATGCACAAGGAAATACGAGTGCGCCTGTTTACCAAGCTCTCCTCTAGATTACTAGATGACTTCCTAGTTTGGAGCGGGAGTTGGGCTCCGAACTCTGTATTTTGGTCCGAACTCTCAGCCCCTAAGTCTGGGACGTCTCTCCACTCGCCTTTGATACTAGCTAACAACCTCCCGCACTTTACACTGTTAAAAATAATTTGTGATTTCCTACTCGTGCTTGATACAGACGGAGCAAATGTGAAATCCGGACACTTCTTCGCAGTCGAAAATCGAGCATGCTGCTAGCTTAATTTGAAATCGTTTTGGACCAGTCAGTCGTGGCAACTTATGAAGTTAACCAGTTTTGGATATCGAAGAAGTGTTGTGATTTCGACACACTATTACACTGACCATGTTTTTATCGGGATGAGATACCAAAAAATAAAACACATGTAATGCGTGTAAGATTTTATTTCGTGAAATAATAATAAGTCTCCGTCGATTTTGCCCACAGGTTGTCTCTGCCCGCCCCCCAGGTCCCCACGGGGGACTGCAATCTCTGGTCTATTTTGAAGAATGCCATCGGTAAGGAGCTAAGCAAGATCACCATGCCGGTGGGGTTCAACGAGCCGCTCAGCTTCCTGCAGCGCATGACGGAGTACATGGAGTACGCGCACCTGCTGCGGCTGGCCTCCGAGCAAGATGACCCGATCTCGCGGATGCAGGTCAGTGTCAGTCACGCAGTAAAACACACTACACTTTTTGGTAATCTTTTAACCGCTTTAAACGCAGAATTTTGGACTCTCTCGGAAAGCTAACTTTCGCAGGTGTTCACCGTTTTTTCTAGTTTTTATTTCTGCACTGTAAAACAAAGCCAGCGAATCAATGCTTTGTAACTACAAATTGATGCTTGGTGATGATGAGAATGTCCGCTTTGTATTACGATGCTTCCATTGCCATCGCAACACTGCCTTGCGAAGGCTTTCCCAATGTCCTTTTCAGTCTGCTACTTTCTCGCGAGGCTCCGTTCTCGGCTTATTCGCTGTTCTGCTTGCCCCGCAGTACGTGGCCGCCTTTGCCGTCAGCGCGCTGGGTTCCAACTGGCAGCGCCTGGGCAAGCCTTTCAACCCGCTCCTGGGGGAGACATTTGAGCTGGAGCGGTCGGAGTTCAGGTGAGTGACAGGCGGACAGGGGGGAGAAGACTCGAGAAGGGTCCTCCGGCACTCGAACAAACTGGCTGACCCCTCCCCCTTTTTGCTACTCCCCCAATTTTTCCCGTTCACCCCATTTCTCTCACTCTCACACACTCGCAAACAAAGAAGGGATCTCCACCGTGTGCCAGGGACAACGACACAACAACGCCGATTTGCCTACTCGCACCACCCGTAAGGCGCCCTGGCCGCTTGGTGTGTCGTAGCCCTGACTTGCGGTGGTCCAGAGGAACGCCAGGGAGGTAGGCTAGTGCACGTCAAGCGTCCTTAGCGTGCAGCCTATGCTCCAATTCGCTGGCACCAGAGCAACAGCGAGTCTTACTTGAAAAA
>NW_026267396.1:58146-60146 GCF_000697945.3 Frankliniella occidentalis | reverse complement strand
GGGTTAGGTTAGGTCCATTTATGTACCTTGTTCCGTGTTTTTGGCCAGAATTCGACTCGGGCTGCAGCGCGTCGAGGAGGTGGACTTGACCCGAGCTGAACGCGTGCAATACGAGGTGCAATACCGTAGACCAAAACTCGTAAAGCAGGGCCGAGTTCTGACATTCCCGTCCACAGGAGCAGCTGACAGCCGAGTGGTTAGCGCGCTGGTGTATGGTCCGGAAACCGTCGGCTCAGGGATCGAATCCCAGCCGTAGAGCTTTTTTCTCTTTCTGTTGATCATGTCTTTGGGATTCAGCGAGAGCCGAGATGCACATGTCGCCGGGAGCGGACTCACAGAGCGGGAAAAAAAGGACCGTGGCTGGGATTCGAACCCTGGGCCGACGGTTTCCGGACCTCACCGCAGCGCGCTCGCCACTCGGCTGTCAGCTGCTCCTGTGGTCGGAAACGTCAGAACTCGCTCCTCCTTTACGAGTCTTGGTCTCCGGTATTGCACGCGTCCAGCTCGGGTCAAGTCCACCTCCTCGACGCGCTGCAGCCCGGGTCGGCTCTTGGCCCGAAACATCGAAAATAGCCACTAAAAGAGCCCCTTGGGCGCGCGGGGGTTAGGTTAGGTCCATTTATGTACCTTTTTCCGTGTTTTTGGCCAGAATTCGACCCGGGCTGCAGCGCGTCGAGGAGGTGGACTTGACCCGAGCTGAACGCGTGCAATACTGGAGAACAAGACTCGTAAAGCAGGACCGAGTTCTGACGTTACCGTCCACAGGAGCAGCTGACAGCCGAGTGGCGAGCGCGCTGGTGTGTGGTCCGGAAACCGTCGGCCCAGGGTTCGAATCCCAGCCACGGTTCTTTTTTCCCGCTCTGTGGCTCCACTCCCGGCGACGTGTGAATCTCGGCTCTCGCTGAATCCCGAAGACAAGATCAACAGAAAGAGAAAAAAGCTCTACGGCTGGGATTCGATCCCTGGGCCGACGGTTTCCGGACCATTCACCAGCGCGCTAACCACTCGGCTGTCAGCTGCTCCTGTGGACGGAAACGTCAGAACTCGGTCCTGCTTTACGATTTTTGGTCCCCGGTATTGCACGCGTTCAGCTCGGGTCAAGTCCACCTCCTCGACGCGCTGCAGCCCGGGTCGAATTCTGGCCAAAAACACAGAACAAGGTACATAAATGGACCTAACCTAACCCGCGCGCGCCCAAGGGGCTCTTTTAGTGGCCATTTTCGGTGTTTCTGGCCATGAGCCGACCCGGCCTGCAGCGCGTCGAGGAGGTGGACTTGACCCGAGCTGACCGCGTGCAATACCGGAGACCAAGACCCGTCAAGCAGTAGCGAGTTCTGACGTTTCGGACCACAGGAGCAGCTGACAGCCGAGTGGCGAGCGTGCCAGGGCTTGGTGCACAATACACCCTCAGCCCAGGGGTCGAGTCCTGGTCGGGGCAGACATTTTCTTGTTGTTTTTTTGGCGAAGGGGGGGGGGGACTGCTGAGTAGGCGGTCAAGTCCACTTCCCCATGTCGGCTGGTCTTTTGTCTGAACCCTTAGTGCCCACGCCGCAAACTTCTACATAAGAAAAAATGAGCCTCGGTCAGTATGCGAACCGACAACCATCCGCGTCCCGGCCGCGCGCTCTACGAACTGAGCCAATGATGAGGGTTTTGCTGAGGTGAAGCTTATCTCCGATCTGGCTCTCACCCCGAAACATATGGCTGGCAGGGGGCAAAAGGGTTTAGTCGACCGTCGACTAGATTCGAATCAGCGACTCTTTGCGTACCGGCCCAACACATCAGGTGTCGCACTACTGTAAAGTCATGACCAGCGGAGCGCGAAAATTATCACCCGGCCGAGATTCGAACCAGCGACTAGATTCATACCGTGCGGGGACGCTACCGACTTGGCCACGACGGAACGATACAGAGCGCTACTTTCAGCGGCATCTTGATCTAAGCTGTAACCGACGCCCGAAGACACTCTTGGCCAGCAGAGCAGGAAAAATGACCGCGGA
>NW_026267396.1:54615-58096 GCF_000697945.3 Frankliniella occidentalis | reverse complement strand
AGTGCACGTCAAGCGTCCTTAGCGTGCAGCCTATGCTCCAATTCGCTGGCACCAGAGCAACAGCGAGTCTTACTTGAAAAAGAAGAAACAGCCGTATACATGCCTCGCGATTGCGAGGCCTCGAGGCTTACAGCAGACAACCTTATGTTAATGTTTTTTTCTTCTTTGTTCCTCTAGGATCATTTGCGAACAGGTCAGCCACCACCCTCCCGTGTCTGCCTTCCACGCTGACAGCGAGCACTTCGTGTTCCATGGCTCTATTCACCCCAAAATCAAGTTCTGGGGCAAGAGCGTGGAGATCACGCCCAAGGGCGTTGTTACTGTCGAGCTGCCTAAGTAAGTTTCCCCCGTGGATTGCTGCTCATACATGTAGTGACCCATGCTTTAGCACTGCATGCACTCCTTTTTAACAGAGGCATATGGGTGCTTCACATTGTGATGCACGGGTACTCGACATTGGCCAATTTACTAAAAATCACAATAAAAATGTTTTTGCCCGGCAGATGGAAAGAGGCGTACACCTGGACCAACGTCAACTGTTGCGTGCACAACATCATCATCGGCAAACTGTGGATAGAGCAGTCCGGTACAATGGAGGTGGTGAACCATTCCACAGGCAAGTGGTGATCCGGTGGTTAAACCCTCATTCAAATAGAAATGCGTTGATAAATTTTCATGAATGTCAAAGAAGTTAATATATGATTATTTAATCATGCACTCCTTTTCACATTTGAACATACAGGGTGGCCGCGGCCGCTCTGCCCCGTTGTTTTAAAAAGGTAGACTAGCCCGCTCGCACCTACCTCTCCAGTCTCCTCCCCGCTCCGTCTGTCAGCGGGCTAGTCTACCTTTTCAAAACAACGGGGCAGAGCGGCAACCCTGTATAATGCAGCTGAATACTCACACTTAATTATCATATCCACAAGCATTTGCCGGTTTTCGGAGGCTACAAAGAACTCACTTTTCGATTTCGAAGAAATGCTTTGTAGTCTACAAATCCCCTCAACTTTCGCTCAAACTCTTTGCAAATTGCCAACCGTTTGCGAGGCGCGATGTTATAGAAATTTGACAGTGCATTTTATCTTTTTATTTTAGGTCACCGTGCAATTTTAGACTTCAAGTCGGGTAGCAGTTCGAAAGACATGCACCGCGTAGAAGGCTTTATCGTAGACAAAGAGTAAGTATCATGAAACAGTAAGATTACTGCGAGTGCTGGATTCTATGCAGTGTTCGTTTGAAATTGAATACTAACCCAATCCTACCATTCTCTAATTCTAGTAAAAAGAAAATTAAATTCATGTATGGGAAATGGACCGAGCTTTTACGTTCGACAGACCCGCAATCATATGAAGACTACTTGAAGGAAAACTCCCACAAGTTCAAGTAAGACCGCCACGCCAAAGCCTATCCTGGTGCACTGTAAAGTACACATTGGCGTCCAAGTTTCTCGTCTTCATTGAGTCTAATTACACCATTTCTACATCTCTTACTAAAGCGATATTGCTGTTTTTGGCATGGTACGGTACTACACTAACCGTGTGATTTGAGTTTTATCACTGCAAAAAATGTTGTCTGGTAGATCAACAGAAACGTTAATTAACATCACGCATCCACACATTGAAAATTCAAGATATGACTGACTTTCTCTGGGACGAGAAACTTGACTACCCGTTTATTAGTGTGTAAGCCCCCAACCCCGCTATGCAAACAATGACAATGAAACTTTGATTTTAATTCTAGGAGCGAAAAAGAGAAGAAGGACAGCAAATTAGACAGCAGTCCCGCCCACACTCCTAAAAGAGTTCTCGCCAAGCTAAACTCGCTTAAAGTTAGCCCCTTCAAAGCTAGCGTCAGCACGGATGTAAGTAAAACTCCCAAATTGCTTTGTGATGTTGTGGTTGTCGTGGCGAGTCGTAGGTGGGGCGCCCGGAGGGTTGGGGCGCTCCGTGCACAGCTGATCTTAGTGTTGTCACCCGGACGGGGTCGTGTTGGCCGCCCTTCTTCAGGCGACAAGCCTTTAGTCGGTTGGGATTTAGGGATCGTCTAGAAACAACATCTGCTTTTCCGATACTTACTCGGCAAATTGGGGGAGCTGAACGCCTGTGAGACTCGGGGTAGGCCGACCCGCAGTACACGCATGCCCTTCAGGCCGGATGTTGCCTACCCATCAGGCGCTCGGAGAGCTTGCATTGGATGAACGAAGCCGGCGAGCGTGGATCGGCGAGTTTATTGCCTGGATAATAACTTCACTGTCAAGCGAGTGCGTGCTGCTGATCGCGCTCTCTAAATGTAAAAGAAAAACTTTGTCTCTTAAACGGTTACTTCCACCTCCAGGCTGCACATCAAGACTGGATATACAAAAAAGTGCACAGCAACTTTGCCATTTAATATACAAAAATATTTCCTTTTCCACTTTAATCTTACGAGCAAAAAGTGTTCATAGTGTGAGTTTGTGTTCGTATTATGACAGCACAGAAATGGTTCATATAGTGTACGACGTTCATAATATGAACAGTGTTGATCGTAAGATTTTAAGAGTGCACATGATGAGTGTCGACGTCGACAAGGTGCGGGTATGGTTCCTTTTATTTCATGATTTATGTTTGACAGAACGATGACGGGCCGGACGACCCTCCCGAAGGTGACATTCCGCCAAGTGAATCAACGTACTCCATCGACATTCCGAACTCGGTCACCCTTTGGGAGGCGGACCAGCGGCCCGAGAACAGTACAGACGTAAGTAGAGGGCGTTCTGAGTATCTCGACCCAGACACACATCATGCAGCCGAGCGGGCGCACTTGGTCCCTATTTGTGGCCACAAAAATGCGAGGGGGTTTTCACTCGAGATTTCCGTGCACACAGTATTTCGTAATACGTGTATTTCGTCGGTATTTCTCAGGAAAAGTTCACCGTTTTGGAGCATATTTAGGCGTATTTCGGTGTATTTCACGTGAAATACCTGTGAAATACCTCATTTGGTGTACACGGTATTTCAGAAGTGAAAACCCCCTCGCAAAAATGTAGACACAAGTCCGGTGGCCAAAGAAAGTTAAATCGACCACATAATTGTGGCCACAAACCCGACGGCCAGACTCAGCTTAATTCGAGTCGACTATAGAAGATTACTTTTGAGACCATTTTTGACACCCGACGCCGACGCCCCCAGCCACACGCCCCACTGTAGCTACAGCCAAGTCAGCTTAAACTGAACCATCTATATACGAATTCATTTACTTCCGCCAATGCTAGAATATCAACCAGAAGTAAACTGCGCTAAGAACTGTAGCGAAAACGAAAGATATCAATGCCTCTCCGAAGCTCTCGCCTTGTCCAAGCGCTCGGAGGGAAAGGGGCCCCGGTGGCCCGATTCAGGAAAGCACTGCCCACCCTCCAGGCGTTTTCAGCGACAATCATCGACCCACGCCTAGTTTGACACGGCGTCACTTCTTAGCTTTAGAAAGGATTTATGAGACTGGAGTC
>NW_026267396.1:47653-50130 GCF_000697945.3 Frankliniella occidentalis | reverse complement strand
TGCGCACCACCCTGTATATTGCCCGAAAAAGATCGACTACAGTTGGGTCGAATTAAACTGACTCTGGCCTTAGAATTTGTGTGGCCGCAAAGAGGGACGTGAAAAAACGTATCATCTTATAGGGTAAGGTGCCCTGTTGTGGCCACTGTCCCATTGATGGCCACTTTTCTCGATTTCCAGCCAATCTGGTCACTTTACAATCTTGGCCTTGAAGTAGTGTTCTATTAAGGTCCCTCCTTGGGCATAATAAGCCAAACTACTTCACATCGTTGTGTACATTACAAGAAAAAGGGTTGGCCATCATTGGGCAGGCCCATTCTTAAGGTGGCCATCATAGGGCATCTTACCCTACTAGCAACTAGGCTTTCTTTTATACCTCCTGCCAACGGTTTCTCTTTCTCTTACAGTACTATAACTTTACTCGTTTTGCGATGGCACTGAATGAAATAGACCAGGAGCTGAAAGGAAAAATTTGTCCCACAGACAGCAGGTACGAGAATTTTGTTCATGCTTAAGCAAGCGTTTTTGCGTCCTGCTACTTGTCTATAGTTTTGATAGTTTTGTAGAGTCATGATTTTGACTAAAATTTCTGTTTTCTGTTGTCTTGGTGTGAAGGCTGCGTCCTGACATTCGAAAGCTAGAGGAGGGTGAAGTAGAAGGTGCTGCTACCGAAAAAACTCGGCTAGAAGAGAAGCAAAGAGAAACACGAAAGCGCAAATCCACTACTTCTAAAAAGGAGGAAAAATGGAAACCGAGGTACGCCTTTTTGTTGTGTTTTTGTGGAACTTTATGTATTTTTTCGATGAGTAGTAATGTTGTCTTTTAATGTCGACAATGTGTTCATCTAACAGGTGGTTTAATTTGGAACCTAATCCTCACACCAACCAAGAGGATTGGATTTACCAAGGAGGCTACTGGGAGCGCAACTTCGAGGGCATTGAAGATATCTTTTAAGTCTCAATTCTGAGAAAATTCTTTGGTATACCTGAGTCAGTACGGCGAAGTTTTCTGTCCAGTGCACAGCAAAGCATCTCAGAACTGGCCCCCATCCTCGATACTCTACCAGGGATAGAAGATCAGAGTCCTTCAGTGTTTCCATGTACTACACCAATCTTTTCTAGAATAAATCTCCATAGTGAAATATGCTGGTGATTTGGAAGGAACTTTAAAGTTTCACAAAATGGAGATAAGGTTCATTTCCATTCCTCAATTCATAGTGCATTGGAATTAGCTATGAAACCCTCTTGAGCCATTGTAGACATTGTCCATGCTCTACCTGGACATAAACATAAACTTAGAAGGACCACAAGTGACTGCAAGACATTGCCTGCTGAGTGTGTTGTGATTTTCTTGAAGACAATAAGAAGAGAGACAAAATTTGTTCAATTCAAAAGGAAAGTTTCTGCTAGTCAGGAGTGTGGACATTACTTTCTTCATATACTGTAAGCTCAGGGCTTATTTTCTGTTTCTTAAAGCTCAAGTTTTGGGAATTTTCAGCATAGCACTAATGACACAGTACATATCTTTGGTTCAGCTTTCTGAATAGACATGTTGCAAAAAGGCCTCCTGAACTATGTAGAATGAATGCTACAAACTACTCTAGGCAACTACAACACTATTATTTGTGTATATTGTACAGATAGGAAATAATAAATGTATAACTATGTGTGACTGTATCACATGAGTTGGAAGGAAAATAAATCTAGTCTAGAGAATATTTTAAGAGGACAATTAGGTCCTGAAACGCTCATATGCATAGACCGACAGAGAATGAAATGTTTCTTAAGTGTCTTAAAGAGATAGTTTAAGAGATGTTCACATGATTGTAATAACCTTGTGCTATATACATTTTGTATATTTGTTGAAGAGGCTGAGACGATATTAGCCACGGTTTTCATAACTAACTATGATAACTAAACATGACATGACCAAAGTAATAATACCAACAAGGTCTTTACCAAACAGTCAATTTCCTTCAACTGTTTTCTTGTGTGAAATGTTTATTATAACTGAAAAGCTTCTATCTTCAATCAAAATTACAAGTCCCTTGAAAGTCACATGCATTTTCTCTCTCTTTAAGTTCATGCTTTCGATCAATCAAAAAAAAAAAAAAAATCTTCTGAAAACAGTGCACTATGCATCATTACTTGTCTACCTGCCAATCCTTCGTACCTGTGTCCTTTTGAACCAAATGGATGTATGCCTATTTTTGACAACTAATTGTACGTAATGTAAGTAGAATTTCTAGGAAATTTTCATTTTATCTGAATCAAAAAAATTACCAAGAAATGTTTGCAGTTTTTCAGGATAGGTCTGTTGGATTTTATGTGATACACACCTTTCACCAGATAAGAATTCAATAGAGAATTTTTAATACAAAGTTGTTTTTAACTTTTGTCATGAAATTGGTGTACATCACATTGAGCTGATTCTTACTGTCATTTGAGCATTCATTTTTCTATCTGCAAAAGTAGATG
>NW_026267396.1:27912-46751 GCF_000697945.3 Frankliniella occidentalis | reverse complement strand
CCCCAAATGCAAAATGCAAGAGGGTTTATTTTACGCAGTAGCAGGCCTGCACAGCACAATGCCTGGCTCTATAACTACAGTATATAAGAATTTTGTAGAAGTTGAACATCTCTAGAGTGTGCAAACTCATAGGGTAATGGTCATGGAATTGTTTTGGTGAAAATAGAAGCAAACTGTACATGCCATCTTCAATGTTTTACATTTTCAGCTTACAACTTATATTTTAGTAATAAAACTTTCATTTTTAACAAACTTTAAAGATCACCATGGACAGACAACACCCACATCCTCCAGACACACTCTGCATTCCATCATCGAATATGAATCAGACTGATACAAAGCTGTTTGAATACCTATTGAGTATTAGCATTTTGCTCATATATAAGTACAAAGAAGAAAAAAAAACAACTTAAAAGAATAAACACACAATTCAATACTGCCAGATACATGTTAAATGCATAATAAGAAAGAATGTATGCATGAGATTGCAAGAGATGATAAAATACCTTCCAGTTAAACAGACAAAAATTCAATCACAAAAAATGTGTTTGGTCCAAATACTGAGAAATACCATTCGTCAGTAACAGTAAAACTTACAAAGTCCACCTACTTAGGTTGCTAAAGACTTAGAAATGGAGATGGGCAGAAAAACATTTAATTGTTTGAGCCGGAAGCAGATATTGAGTAAAAAAAGAGCAGCTGTTGAACAACATTTTTCACCGGCCAATTGGAAATTTAAATTAATTCCAACCATCATCCAAACATTAAAAAATATCTAAAAATTTGACTTTATCTCAGTTTAAAACCATTTTGACAAACCTATGTCCGCAGGTCCGCTGGGAACAATTGTGCGAATAAATAGTGTAATCTCAAATTAAAATAAAACACAGTGTTTGCTCAGTCGGAGGAAAAAAAATTTGTAATTTTCTAACAACTCTGTTGTCTGAACTGGCAGAACAGCATGTTTATCTGGCAAGCACAAAAGTAGAATGCAAAAGAAGGCAAACTAGAAGTCTCTCTCAACATTACACAAACAAAGTTTTACTACAACTAAATCACAGTTTTAAAATCTGGAATTTCTGATGTGACAGAAGTACAGACTGTCATATTAATAGGAAAAAACAAAATCACAAGTACAGAATGCACAGAATTGGAAAGTTATCTAATAACTCATTTCAGGGCAGTGGTTATCAAAACTATGTTTTCTGATTTCTTGGATTTGGAAGAGAGTAAATGACGTTTAAAGTTGAGATTATTGCTGTCACCTTATCATTTACCGAGTCTATTATCAAATAAAAAGTGCACTCATTGTAGTAATGAATCAAAAGTGGCTAAAATAGTTAAAATTATGCCCATCTAGATACGTACATAAGAAATTAAATATGCTAATGTACGTTAGCATGTGCTAACAAAACTAAACCAAACTGTACATTTCGAATCTTGTTACCATTCTTTGCTTCTATGTATGTACTAAAGCATAAGAAAGAAGGTCCTCTCCTCTCATGACTGTCATTAGAGCTACAAGTGTTAGATAGATACTTATATTTCTTTAAAACTCCAAAAAACAAAAATAAAACTTAATATAGTAACTGAATACAAATTTGTCTTCAAGTAATTGGTAACAAAAGAAGAATGTATTTTTATGGAGAGGTAATTCTTAAACATCACCATGAAGCTGAGTGCGTGTGAACAAAACTCAGTGGTTTACAGAAATTGTCATGCAGGTAGAGATAATTAATCTACCTCCCATAACATGGTAATACTCTGCATTCAACATTTCTTATTTTTACATTTTTTTTATTTATATTTTTGGCCCCAGTCCTAAATGGTTGAAATACCAGTAAAAATATAACTCACCTTAGTTTTTCCAGACAACAAGGCAGGTGCCAGCACGTCCAGTATTGAGCGATGCGGCCTGTAAACACAATTATTGTTTATTTTTACAAATCAGAAATTTTAATAAGTCAACAAGTGCAATTCCAATGTTAAAGCAATCAAATGATCACTGTCAGTACCTGAGACCACTCATTGGTCTGAGGGTCATACACCTCCACTGAAGTCTTATAATGATGTCCATCGTAGCCTCCAACACTGAAGAGCTTATCCCCAAACAGTATCACACCAATGCCATCTTTACCACTGCTCATAGATGCAACCATTGTCCATGTATCAGTTTTTGGATCATATCTGTATATTGATGCATTTTTAGTAATGGTTTATGAGCACAAGCCACTTCCTGTTTAGTGAAGTTTAAATCAATTGTTTACCTTTCAACACAATCAAAACGAGAAGCAGAGGGATTTGAAGCAGGTGCATCATGGCCTCCCATTGCATACAAATAACCATTCGCAACACCAACTCCAACACCACCCCTTCTTTTAGCCATTGGAGAGCATGCTACCCACTTATTCGTATGTGGATCATAACATTCAACCGAACGTAAACATGAAGACCCATCTCTGCCCCCAACTGCATACAATCTAAAGGTTATTCATGGAAAAAAATAAACAGTTTAATTAAAATTTGGATACAGTAGCAATGTTTTCAGAACAGTTATCATGAAAATACCCACTTGTTGTTCAAGACAGCCACACCAACGGTCGACCGTTGAGAAGACATTGGAGCCACATAACTCCACTGACAAGCCTGAGGATCCCACCTTTCAACAGTATTGAGGTAACTCCATCCATCATGCCCACCAACAGCATACAAAGGACCCTCTAATACTCCAACACCTAAATAGACAGATAATATCCCCCCAAAAAAAGTGTGTATTGACTAAGGACTTAAAAAAAAGGCAAATGAAAGAAAATATGCAAATTCACCTAGGCCATGACGATGAGTTGACATTGATGGAAGTGTTGCCCACGTCTTTGTATTGGGGTCATAGCATTCTACACTATTTAATGTTTTTAGACCATCTCTACCACCAACAACAAAAACTTTTCCATCCACTACAGCAACACCAAATTGAAGACGGCGTCCATTCATCTCATCAACATGATGCCAAGAATCTGATCGTAAGTCATACCTTTCAATGTTGGTGGCTCCTTAAAAAGAATAACACACTAAAAATATTCCAATCCAATCCAAAAACTCAGGTGAGAGAGCTAAACAGCTAAAAAGACAAAAGTTGATTATAAAACTCACCTTTCTTCGCATACATCCCGCCAATAGCATACAAAGATCCTACTGTTGACTTGCGAGGATGAGTTCTAGCAGATTGTAAAAGGGGCCTCCTTTCAGGTAGGAGATGATATTTAAGTGCCTCCATAATGAGGTCCTGGCAAGCACGGATGTCCTTGAACATGGGGTTGGTTTCAATGTGATCTGCAATAAACTATCGAGGGGATACAAAATTATCACACAAAATTAGAAGGAAAACATACATGGGTTATAAACAAAATGAGCAGTAGATACAATAAAATACTTACTGAGGGAGGCAGTAGTGGGAGTTTCACATACGCAAGTAAGTTTCCCAGGTCATTCTTTCTACTAGTTAAGTCATGTTTCAACCATCCCATTAAAGCCTGAAAAATGTAAAAAATTATTTTTACTCTAAAAATGACAATTAAGTACATACAACTTCATGCGTACAAAAACTCACAAGAAAGACAGCCTCTTCATTTGGAACGTTGAGATCATCGGAGGCAAGAAGTTTAGAGACCTGTTCAGGAGAAAGCTGCAGGAACTCCTGGTTACGAACAACTTCCATGAAATGTTCCTGGACAAACATACACACACAGCCAAAAATATAATGGTAAAGAAGACCAATTTGGGTAAAGAAGACAATTCAGTACACTTACAGTAGTATATGCATGAGCAGCTTGTTGGAGATCAGCACACCCCTGTTGATCAGCAAATAGACAGATACCAATACAGTTTGATGGGTGAAGTTGTCTCCGGAGAAAGTTACAGCATGCTGTGACCACTGCTGGGAGCTGAAGGAGGCAAGCTGTTGCCAGCAGAGTTTCAACAGTATCCTCCCTGAGTTCCACTCGCCCTGTAATAGATTATCATGCAATTACGCATTGATGAGTTTTACTTGGGTTTACTTCGACAGGGACAAAATTGTGCTGAATTAAAGAGTTCACCTGTATAACAATATTGCACCAGGGCATTCAAAGCAGAGCCATCAACATCTTGAAGTTCTATCTCACTTAGGTTTGTTTCTCTCAGTCCATTTGTAAACATTGCAGAGAAATATTCAGATCCAGCGCTCAGAATTAATCGGTGAGCAGGAATGCGTTTAGTACCTGTAAACCAGTCAGTGGGCATCAATTATTGAAGTATCAAAAACAGCAGAGAGAAGGAAATGTATACTAAATTTTTACCGGCAATAAGCACAACATCTGTGAGCTGTCCAAGCTGTAAATAAGATTCCATTCGAGCCATGCTGTTCTCAGCATGACATGGGGATCGGAAGCATTCATCACCAGTGCTTTGTGCAGACATACTAGATATACTATATTCACTACTAGTGTCTCTGACTCCAAAAGCAGAAAGTTCACTTCTGATTTAAAGGGAGATGAGAAAGGAATGAGAAAAAATGTAAAAGCTGACATGATAGACATAATAAATGTTAGAGCAGTCCGAACATACTTTGCGTCTTGAGGCTCGTCATTTGCGGTAGTCCCATCTCCTTGAGACCCAGTCATTTTTAAGAGCTTACTTACGAAGAAACACTCGATTTCTGAAACAAAGCAGAATTATTATCAAATTAGTCTGTTTTACAAAACTAATTGATAGAATGAGATGAGATGGGATTGGACGATTTCTGTTGCAACCTAACTTACCAATAGAGTTTCACACAATCCACAAACTTAAGGTTCATGAACAGCTGTTGATTACAATTAAAATACAGGGACGGAAAAGAACTATGTCTTACCTTATTGTTGCAACTTGTTACAACTAGTTACAACTAGCAAACAAACGAAGAACAAGGAATGTCAACAAGAGTTCTAGATAAATGTCAACAACCCTTAAGTGTCACTGACACAAAGCGATACAGTCTCACGTAATTGGGGAAATATTTCTTCTAGACTCTTCCACTGGGATCATTCGGTGTGGATGCATTCTTAAAACCTCCACTTAGAAACTGTCACAAAAACAGATTTTATCAGCATTAATCAACGAGCAAAATAAACAGACCTAACCTACCGAAGCCGATACATAGGTTCGTCTGCTAGTCTACCCAAACAATAGTTTTGGTCATTCGTTGAAATAATATGCAGAAAAGTAATGCGAGAAAAGGACGTCGTGTACTTACGTGTAATCACACAAAAGATTTCATTTGGAAACAAGATTTCTCGTCTTGGTGATCAAGCTCGGGACGGAGCGACTTTGGGTCGTTTGTCACAGAGTCAAGGTTGGCCACCCTGGCCAGGTTGATGGCCCGGATCGATCTCCACCCCGCCTCCCCCTCTCCCCCGCCCCCTCTCCACTCCCCGCCAACAATAGGTCAATCAGTCCTCGCAATGTCGTATTCCGATGCGGTAGTAGCTCTGGCGCCATTGACAAGGCAGTCGGCTTGGAGCATCTTTGCTGGAATAAAAGCCCCCCCCCCCCCGGTCCTACCACATTTTGTGAACCGAATCATCGAAATCCCATGAAATCGGCCGGCGAAATTGCGAATAAGGGGAATAAGCATTAACGAACAGCTGTTGTTGTCATCCGGCTCACAAAGATTGTACCGATTGTACCGACCAAGCCGTTTCTGAAGAAAAATTCGACTTTAAATTTCGGTTTTGCTTTGCACCTGTCATGAGACCACGACCTAAAAAAAAAAAGGCCGATTCTCGTCCGTGACTGGGGACGGGGGCCTGGAAAGGCAACAGGGTTAATCGGCGACCAGGAAACTCACCTTGTCTCAAAGCCGAATTGTCTGGCATAAGGCGTGCGTTCTCCAATTGACCACAGGCCACCAGAAGCAACAGAAACAAACGCTAACGTGGAAGTTGCAGGTGTGGAACTCACACGGAGAAAAGGGGAACCTCGTCTGGAGCGCTCCCGCGGGATTGGCGGGAGGTGGCGGCGGCGCGTCCGGGCGTCCCGTCCGGGCCGAGGGAAGTCCTTGAGACACTCACGGGCGGCCCGGCCGCTGCAAACTGCATATGCATTTCTCGCAAGAGTTCCCATAAAATTCCGAAGAACCTCGTTGTCGTGTTTCCTTTCTATAATATGCACTAATGCCGGAGGCAATGGAAGCAAGAGGGCAAGATAAACCGACCCAGTGAACCAGTTCCTTGACGTACACTGTTAAAGTTCTACAAAACAGTGCTTTTCAGAACTGCGAAGTATTTAGATCCTTGCAGGAATTTAACAGTGTAGGGATCGTGCAGAAAATATGTTCGCTTTTTCTAATATTCATGTTCAAAAACACAGGAGCGCAGAGCGCCTGCGAGACCCAGGGTAGGCCGCCGAGCAGTACACGCAAGCACAGCATGCAATGTGTTGCCTATCAATCGGGCGCCATGAGAGCTGAGCTCGCAGAGGCTCAGTCAGCTTTGACAGGTTCGTAACGGCGAGTGATGGGCGTACTTTCTGGATGACCACTTGGTGTAATGTGCATCATACAAGATGCTGCAGATATAATGGAGTGCTTGGCTACCGATGAGTTGACTACGCAACGCATGCCTAATGCTTTCGATCATCCTACGCACATACGTATCGGAAAGGGGGGGGGGGGTCTCTGATCCTAGCTCTAGCCCGCTACTGCAGAAAGCTTTGCAAGCTCGGGCACGCGCCTAGTAAGAATACAGTTTTGTTTTGACAGTCTCTGAAATAAAAAGAAGTACCCAGGTAGAACACAATCGTCAAAAACTCGTCAGTGACGCTCATTAGACATCTGAATGAGCTCAATCTAGCTACCTGGCCGCAGTAAATCTTGACGATTAGCGTCAAAATGAGGTCGTTCTGAGATCAGTTTGACAAACGTGTTCTACCTGGGTAAGTGTGCGCGACTTACCATCCTGACTCACATTTAAATGTTACATCATGTATTAACCAAAGTGAAATTTTTCAGAAAGAAGGCGCTTTGATGTGCCTCCCCCCCTGGGTGCACCTCACCTTAGCACAATTTACCAAGTCAGAGAGTCTGTTTCTCCAAAAAAAAGGTGCCCTCCATTGATGCACCTTCTTTCTCTAATAACGGGTTGCATGGGGAAATGGGGCATCAATGCAAGGCACTTTTGAAGAAACACTACTTTTATTCACCCTGTTGGCATATGTTAAATGTGCACAAAGGAGAGATCAGGGGAGACACTGCGTAGGCGCCTTCAGGGGCTCCCTTTTCTGAAGCGATCGCCTTTTGGCGCCTACTTTTGAGACAACTCGAAATTTTCAGCATACCTCTCGCGTATAATGGTGATTCAGTACATGAGCCAATATGACATGACCTACCGCACTCTTTCTCTATTAGAGGCCTATGATCCCCCCTTCAGTGCTCTCGCACTCGCACCAACTCGCGCGCACCTACACACCCTACCCCCTCTCTCTCCCTCTTTCTCTACCCTCTCTCTCCCAGCCACACACACACACACACACACACCAGCCCGTCTTGAAGACTGCAAGACTAGTTCCGTCAAGGTCGTGAGGATCTTGTGTGTGTGTGCGTGTGTGTGTGTGCGCGCGCGCGTGTGTGTGTACGTGTTTGTGGAGTTCCTTGCTACCGGCTGGCAGTGGCCGCAGCCTCGCATGGGATATATATAAATAAAAAGCGGTAGTCGTACGTTATTTTATTGTGGTCTGCCGGAGCGAGCGCACCTCCCGCCCGTCGCGTTCTCTGCGCGCCTCTCGAGCCGCGACCAGTCTCAGTTCAATTCCGGAGTGACCGCCTCCCCGACAAGATGACCCAGTGCGAGAGCGGGTCCGCCCCGGCCGTGGTGCTTGCCGCCGCCGCCCTGTTGCTGGTGATGGCCAACGCGCCACCCGCCCATGCCATCGGCCTCAAGATGCGTGAGTGCCACAGGACAGGCAGTGGTGAAAGCCACTGTCAAAAAACTACTTTGTAAATGTTGACGGCAATAAATTGGAAAATTTGTAGCGCAAAAGGCGAGGGGTCGACTACTCAAAGTTTTAAGTGCACGTGGAATATCTGGAATAATTTAGGAATACCTGGAATAATTTGGAAATATATGGAATACTTTCCCCACCGCTCAGCTGCTGTAAAATCCGTAAAAAAAATCAGTTTTTTCAGTGAAATGTTTATTGGTTTCTATAAACATCGGTTTGCACTCTGCATGGCAAGGGGCAGTTTTTGTCCATTGCAAAATGCGTGCGTGTGCACATCTTTGCAAGATACAATTGTGAAGCGTGTATTTGTATAGTGACAAATTTACATCTTCAGTTGGACAGGATAAAAATTTGTCCAGCAAAAGATAAAAAATCTTGTTTTTTTTATTATTATTTCATCGAAGTTTACCTTTTTCATTTACTTTTATGAAGCCGGGCACAAAGTTGAACGACTAGCACCGAGGCACGGGTGACAAGCGACAATGTCAGCAGTGGTCTCGCTATTAGCTCGCACCAGTTTCACTAACCACGCGCACGCGCGACGCATGGTCGAGAATGTGAGCACTGAGTACAGAGACTCGTCTGATTTATCACCTGCCTGCCTCTTGTGAGTTTACGGCTGTCCTCTCGGTGTTCTCCTTGGGAACTGCTGGAAGTTCGTTTAAGACAGCTTCCTACAACCCAAGCCGCTGTGCTGTGCGGCAGGTTCAACTTTAATGTTAAACACACGCACGCATACGAGGTATGGGTTGCTCGCATTATTTTGACCGACACCTCCCCATCATTCCAAACTGATGTAGTGTGTAGTAACAAACAGAGGAACGACCTGCTCCCAGCCGGAGGTCCGCACTTGAGCCTGTCAAAGTCACTTTTCAAACCAGATTTTAGCGAGTTGTATGGGGGGTTCCATTCTCCTCCAGAATCGTACACCCCACACCACGGAGTCTGCTTCATAATTTCTTTGATAATTGTTATTATTACTGATGATGGTCCCATCAGATCCCGGCGCCTTTCCGGAGGCTCAAGCACTCCTCGAGGTGGCCCTGAGGCGCCTGACCGCCGGCCCGCACCAGGTCCGACGGGGTACTCCCTTTGCTCCCTTTCCCCAATCCGCGCGGACCGGTTTTGGTCAAGTGCCCTTGGCATCGAGCTGCCAAATTATGGCACAGGAAATTATGAGGCCTCTCTTTCTTGTGTGTTTTGTGCTGCTAATGTACACACACGAGCGCGGACCCACTGACCCTCGATATTTCCATTTTCCCGACTATTATGTTTAACCTGATGTAGATGTGCGCCCATCACTCGAGACCCCCTTCAAGGACTTGCGGCTTTACGTGAGAGACAGCCTGCTTGCCTGCTAAGGAGTTTTAACAAAGACCAGTGACAGAGAGGACGATGGTGCGGGGAGCGAGGCCGGGGAGGGGGGGGGGAGAGATTTCGGCGTTGTTCTGCAAGCCTCGCACCGCGCATCCCGACCACTTTACGATGTACTGCTACATTGCACGTAAAGTCCGCGACAATCTTCTACATTATCGTTTGTGTTTTTTTTTGTTTCACTCCCGCAGCGAGCTACATCACCGCCTGCAAGAAGAACGACCCCAACCTCAACGAATGCGTGGTGAAGGCCGGCCGGAACGCCATCCCCCACTTCATCAACGGCAAGTCGTGTTCATTTTACTGGTAGAATATGATAATATTGTACCTCTTTCTTGTCGTACTTTACACGTACTCTTTATTGGGCTTAGAGTAGACAGACCGTCACGGCCCGGGAGTCGTCGCGGTTGTAGACTGCGACAGACCTGTAGCTCGTTCTACGTCAGCCTACGCAGAGCAAGCTGGTCTTTCCCGGTCTACGTCGGTAGGTCTCGAAAGACGCTTTCGCAAAGCTCTGCCGGGCAGGAGGCGCCTATGCAGTCTCCTGGACGCCGCCGGCAGCATAGGCAATGTGCAAGAGACGAGGCGCAGTGGGGCGAGGCGGGCTGCCTACCCCGGACTCCTGAGGCGCTCTAGCTATGCCGGGCCGCCGGGCCGTCCGCCTAGGGCCTGCCGCCTGCGGTGGGCATGGCAGGGCGTATCAGAGCGGACTCACTAGTGTTGCCGGTTTGCATGCCACATTGGGCGCTAGGAGCGTTGGCACCCCACGGGCGGAGGCAGTAGGCTGGCCCGCGACACAGCCCGCTCTGACACCCCCCGGTACACACGGACATTTCATGAGGGTGTATTTCTCCTACAGGCGACAGAAAATACAAAATCCCCAACCTGAACCCGCTGACGGTGTACGACTTCAAGGTTTCGCAGGGCACCAGGTCCGTTGGGCTCAAGATCCACATGAAGGAGGCTACAGTTCTCGGACTTCCCGAACTCGTCTTCGAATCGGCAAAGTAAGCCCAATAAGCCCCTTCTAGTCACACCCCACATTCGACAACTTCCTAGCGAAGAGAGGGAAAGTATGGGTGTGGTGTGGGCTGTTTCTAAAATGTCGTTTCTCTTAATGACACTACAGGGTTGATCTTAAGAAGAGGCACATCGAGTGGAACCTGAAAGGCGAAACCATCTCGATAACTGGGATCTACAACGTGACGGGCAACGTGCTCATCCTACCCATCACAGGACAGGGGCCCGCCAACATCACCCTTAGTAAGCATCACGGTTTGAGCTTGAGCGGACTGGCCCGGCTGGCGGTCAATGGAACGAGTAGTAACCCCTCTCCTTCCCTCTCCGACAGAGAACTGTGCATTCAACTACACGTTCGACTACGACCTGAAAAAGCAGTCTGACGGCAAGGATTACATGAAAATTACAAACTCCAACCTGAAGTTTGACACGACCCGTGTCTACGTACGACTGGAAAACCTCTTCAACGGCGACAAACTTCTTGGTAAGTACAACGAAGTCCGCGAGTACAATTTGCTTTATCTTATTTTTTGAGTACTCTGCTAATCTCAGTGTAGTAGTTTGCCAGTTTAAACTGGCAAACTATTACACACTAAGATTAGCAGAGTATTTATTATTTTTAAAATAAAAGTTGTCTTTTTTGGGAAATAATGTGCCTGATCCAGGGCCTTAGGGTAATAAAAAGGTAAATTCTCGACCATTCAACATCCGTAACAGCCTTCAGCCAAAACACTGATTAGCTATGACAACCTTTGTATGGTTGGTTTAGGCAGCATCATATAAGGGGGATCGTCCAGAAAAGACGTCTGTTTTTTCTCAGATTCGTTCGTCAAATTGCGAGAGTTCGGCGAGACGACTCGGGGTAGACCACCCCGCAGTACACGCGTGCACTGTAGGCAACATTATGCCTACCTATCAGGCTCTATGAGAGCCAAGGCTAAACCGCACCATTTCGTAACGATGAACGACGGACGAACTTTCTCGATGATCCCTAATATTCACTCAGAAAAATGATTTCTTGTTGCAAAGTACATTTTGTAGTAAACGAGGCCCAAGATTATTTTCTTCTTGACACAAGAAGATTTTTGCTTGGAGTAAAAAAAAAACAATCCCCAATGCGGAAGGTTAAGTCACCTTCCACCTTCCCTAAAGGTTTTTAAATTGATCCGAGGTCAAGAAATGCACTTGAAATGAGAAAACATTTCTCTGAGTGTGGTTCAGAAGACAACAATCATCACAATTATTTGGGAGAAACGACTATTTTGTGTTCTCACAAATAACCCTCTTGTGAATGTTGCGGATGGTTCTCTGATTGTGTCGGTGGCTTTACGATCGTCCGCTGGGATTGGATCACCCAAGTTTGTTTTCCATAGTCGTCGCGTGGCGCGGCTCGCCTATTAGCAGCGCGCTCGTGCGAGCCGCGGGGGCCGGCGGGGGCCGGCGGGGGCCACTTGACGGGTTCCGCTGCATCTATTTCTCATTAAATGTCGACAATCGTGTGAACTGGTGGTCGGTCGAGGCGCGACGCGCGCCCTGCCCTGCCCGGGGCGTGGCGGTCGCGGGCAACTTAAAGAGACCAGCTGCAATGAACGACGCAGATTTACAGTGTGTGGCGGTAGAACCCTCCCGAATCACCAGACTTAACGCTATACGCCAGTATGCTCAAATTTCTGCATAATGACGTACACTGTTCAAATCCTACGAAGCGAATGCTAATGCAATTGCGAAGGATTTCAACAGTGGATTTAAAAATGCGTAAGCCGATCATGCATGCCTATACAGAACTCAGTAGGCTATGAATGTTCATAAGATTTTAGTGTGTGGTCATGCCCTTATTGCGAGCGTGTTGAACGTTTCAAAGTACTTGCCAGTTGAACCCATCAAGTTTTACCCCCCCCCCTTTTCTCACCTAGCTATTCAGCTGCACTTGTCACGTTATTGAACTCTTTTTAAAATCATTTTTTTTTCTCTCTGCAGGCGAGAACATGAATCGGTTTATCAACGAAAACTGGCGCGAGGTAACTCAAGAAATCGGCCCTACAATCGCTGGCGCCGTTGCCGAGGTGTTCCACCAAATTTTGACGAATATTTCCGATCTCGTACCGTGGGAGTACGCCTACGTTTAGAATGAAGCTATTGGGGGATGGCGCACTCCTAAAAGTGCCCTCTGTTAGTGTACCTGCAACAACTTGAGTGATTTAAAAGAATTTTATTTTTAGACTTGTTTAAATGCATTAATAAGCACACGACATAGTGATATCTGAAAGGGAAAGAAAAAAGAGCTCAAAAAGCAAATTTGTTTTCATACCAGTACCGATTTTAAGATGATTGTGTTATTGTTATCTTGTTAAGTCGTCATACCATGTGCGTCCCAGCGGACTGATTTAAGTAGAAAAGACCCAGGAAAAAGAAAACGATCATCAAACAATGTTACGCACGCGTTAATTGGCGCGTTGTTTTGGACCGTGGGTTTTCCTTCTGTGATGTATGTGGAAAGTTACCATAAGAATGTATAGAGAGGCTTAGCCTATGCTGACGACAGTGGCAATAAACGCCTTTCTGTAGGAAGATTTACTGTACTGAACTCCTAGTGTGATTACAAATAAGCGCTAGAAAATCGATCGCAGCGTCGAAACCTGCACGTCCTTGGATGAAAAAATTGCGCGGTGTTCAATCAACACAACGATACGACAAAACCGGTTATCGAAGAAGCGTGATTTGTCTCATTAAATATTTTAAACACGAACAGCTAAATCTAGAACGCAGAACGCATAAGACTGCCTCATTGAGATCTCGTAAAGCACATACACAAAGTTCTTACACTGAAAATGCAAGTGTGTGAATGTCGCTCACCTGCAGATGAGCGACATTCCATTCGTACACTTACGGGGGTAAACGTGTGAATTTTCTAGGAAAAATTCACACCTTTACCCACCTAAGTGTACGAATGGAATGTCGCTCACCTGCAGGTGAGCGACATTCACACACTTGCATTTCCAGTGTACGCTTTTTCTTACTTCAAAAATAGAAAAAAAGTACAAATGTTGTCGCGTTTCTTGAATGAATAACCCAAACCAAAACAGTCGTGTTCGAAGTGGGTCACGATGAAAAGCTGTTGTTTACTTATCTCAGCCGGATCAAGTACGAGAAGATGGACTGGGACCTCCGTATTATCTAAAAATGGGCATAACACGTATCAATTTAAAATTAGCAGCGGAAATAATCTTGTGCATTTACAACAGTTTTTGTTTTGCAGTCTGGTCAATCAGGATGAATCAGGGTGTATCACCGTGACTCACAGTGATGTTCACCGTAGCTGACGGTGAAATTCACTGTAATCTTTTATTAGTGAGCTTCCCTGACCCACCACTGGTACCCAACTTAGCAAACGGCATTGAAACTACATTTTGAGTCCCGACTACACCCGTGCATGCGGTACACTATATGTTCGAAAGTGCGCAGTGTGAGTCAGCCACCTGGTACTTATACACATTTTGCATGAACAACTATTTTTTTTACACTGCAGATGGGACACAAAATGAGGAGTTCTAATGCAGTTCTTCTACTTTGGGAAATATGTCAGAAACGGTAGCCGAGTAGCGCATTTACTGCGAATTAGAGCAGGCTGGCGCCTCTTAACACGTTGAGTCCCACGGGGGCCCCCTTTTACATGGCCATATGTGTGGTCATGTGAGACTCAGCGTGTTAAACCCACAAACATTTTTTTTTTTACGCAAAGGCATATGCGGCACACCCCAAAAAGCCAGTTTTTGAGCCATGCGAACCAACTTTTGCACATCGTGATGCTCTTGCCGGATTCAAACTTGCCCGCCGAACTTTGCCGGGTACAGATTCGCACCTACCTCCAGGTACAGCACCAGGGTGAGGTTGGTGATGCGGCCGGCCGTGAGGTGCAGCGGCCGCTGGGCGCGCAGCGTGATGAGCCGCAGGGTGGCGCCGCCCGCCCGGCCCAGGCTGCACACGGGGCTGTCGAGGCCCAGCGCCGCCCCGTCCACGGCTGGGGGCCGCAGGGCTGCGTACGCGGCCACCGACACTTCCTCCGACTGTACGGCCCACGCCACAACCGAAAGTGCGTGAATGTCGCACACTTGCAGGTGTGTGAGCGCCATTCCTACTTCTCATAGGGGCACAGGTGTGTGCACTGAGAAAATATTTTTCCTGCCGGGCACTAGACGGTTGTTTAGTGCGTCCTACTTTGTTCCTGGCACAAACAATTTAGTTCCCGCCACTAAAATTACTGTGCCTGGCAACAAAATTTTAATGCTCGGCAACAAAACTTTGGTGCCCAGGCACAACACAACTGTGTAGTGCGTCAAAAACTTTCGGTTTCGGGACAAAATGTTTAGTGCTCAGGACCAAAATATTTTCTCGGTGTGTGTGTACGTCTGTATGTGTGCATTTTCAAAGGAAAATCCACACCTGTTCTCACTTACTTGCACGAATGGGTATTCACACACTTGCATCTTGTCTCCCCTCATGCATGGCCATGTATCGGGTGTAACTGTGAATACGCAGCAGTGTTGCGAGATTGCATACTCAATATGGCCGCAGGGGCCATGGCCCCTTACGGGTCGAAAGAGTAGGCTAACCCGCAACACTGCTGCGTATTCACAGTTACACCCGGTGCACAGTATCTGCTGCATACATGATCATGTACGCAGTCTCTGCTGCATACATGAAGGTATTCAGCAAATAACGCATACATGTACACACTTGGGTTTCCAGAGCAGGAAACTCCCCATGGCGCTGAGTATAGGAACGCTTACCGCCTCCGCCAGAACATCCGCGAACCAGCAGTAAAAAAGCAGCTGAGAGAAGTTCCACGCGAAGTAGAGCAAGATGAAGACCACATCGACGGCGCTAATTGTTTTCTAGAGAAACGTGAAACGGGAATATTAGCCCACAATTAGCCGGCATGCAAAGGTGCGAGAGGGTTGGCCTATCGTGTGCAGCCGGCGCCTTATAAACGGATCAACTAAGTCACAAAGTCGACAGTTGAGTTTGCAGTGTAGCAGATTCGCGGTTACACACACTGTTAAATCATTGCAAACGATTTCGGTTGATTTGTAACTACAAACGGTTTTCTTTGTAGTGCGAAGAGATTTCGTCGTAGGCTTACACTGAAAATGGAAAGGCACAATTTTGTCCCTAAATATGGGAACGTTATCGAGCACTTCCAGAAAGAACGCAATTTTGTCCCTAAAACTAGACAAATTGTGTACAGATTTAGGGAGAAAATTGCATCCTATCTGGATGTGCACGAAAACGTTCCCTTATTAGGAACAAAATTGTCTCTTTACATTTGGAGTGCACAGTTAAAGTCTTACGAAGCAAAATGCCAAATGCTTCGTACCTACGAAGGATTTGCTCCCTACGAAGCGTCCAAATCCTTCGTATTACAAAGGATTTGGCATTTTTCTTCGTAAGACTTTAACAGTGGTATATGTACATAGCGGGTGGTACATAGGCCCCTTCCTTTGTTTTGCTTATACTTTACCGCATGCAGTCGTGCGGGCGGGTTGCATACTCGCACGTGGCCATAAGGCGCCCTGGTGAGCGACGGTAGGCAAGCCCGCACGCACGCATGCATGCGGTACAGCATAAGCAAAATGAAGGAAGGGGTCTATGTACCACCCTGTACTGTACATAGCAGCCAAATCCTTCGCAAACCGAACAATTCCTTGGCCAGGAGCTATCAGTGGAACAACGCACCTCGTGCAGCAGCCTGAGGGCGGGGATGCACAGCGCCAGCAGGACGTAGAGCATCTGGAACAGGGAAACCCCGGAGAAGATGCGCTCCGTCTCGTCCCGGAGCCTGTCCGAAGAACAAAGGTGGTGGCGTCATTGCTCAAGAGACGCGCAGCGGCTCATCCGCTGCCACCCGCTGGCGGTGCCCGCTGCAGTAGCCCACCTGATGACCATGTGGTGGTAACGGACGCAAGACCGCAGGTGGTCGTCCATCTCCCGTCTGGAGCCCGCGTGCGAGTTCGCGTCGAAGGCAGTGCCATCGTCGTTCCAGTGCTCGAACTCGTAATTTTTCTTGACCTGACAGTTCGTTGTGATTTTACAATGTCACTCGCAAACTTAGGACGCTGGCATGCGAAGAGGCGGGAGGTAGTGCCCCGTACCCCGTACCTGATCATGCGCACCCCCGTCTCCAGCCTCTTTCTGAAGAGCCAGGCCGTGGTGCTTGCCTGCTCGCCGCAGCAGCACCCGGAGGATCTCGCACTTGCAGCTGAGGTGGAGGCACAGTGACAGGAACAGCGTGTCGTACCCCGCTGTCAAAGGAGAGGGCGAACAAAAATGAAAAATGGATCGACACAACGTCCGCGTCGGACAGAAATACACGCGGACAACGCCGCATCAGTTCACAGCAGATGAAATGCACCGCTGAAAAAGAGGAAGGTGACGATTCCTCCCATGTTGCAGACGAACAGGGGCCAGTAAGTGTAGGGGCAGATCAGCAGTGCCCGGGGCGCGTTGGCGATGATGTGGCGCTGGTCGGCGGGGGCGAAGGCGTTGAAGATCAGCAGCAAGGCCGCGCTCACGGACAGCGGCAGGTAGAGCCAGGCGAAGCGGCGGGAGATGGTGCGGCAGCGGGACACACACCTGGGAGCACATGACTTGCACAGTGGGGCGCACAACTCGACCGCCAGGACACTGAGCGCAGCACCCCGCAAAGGCGCTAATGCTTAAGTATGAGAACCTCTGCAACGGCATGAACAATTCTCAAATTTCATAAAATATGACAAAAATTAGAACATATAAGACAATTTAGTGCCCTTGCAAAGGCACTAACTAACTAATTAGCAACCTCATAAGTGCCTTTAGCCTTGCTTATAGCACCCCTTAAAAGATGCTAATTAGCAGTTTGTAGGTCAGTGAATCCTTGCCCACCTCGCGTTGACCCGCGACGCCTCGGGCTCGGCCTGGCTCTCGAACATCTTGAAGCCGTACTGCAGCTGCCGACGCATCTCCACAAGCTGACCCAAACGGTGGATATCAGGGGATCAGTAAGAGTATCATCAACTTACTGGCCCATCCAGCGACTAACCCGACTAACGTCCTCCACCCCAACTTAAAATTTTAATTTTCCAGAATTGTTTCAAATTTTTTCTGATTTTTTTTTCCTGAAAAGTTTTTTTCCACCTATTTTTCTGGTAATATTTCAATTTTTTCGATTTTTTTCCGAAAACGTTTTATTTTTTCCGGAAAATTTTCAGCTTTCAAAATCACCATCCCCGACTCACTCACCCGTGGGCCCGCCCGGCGCAGCACGATGAGCTTGGCGATGAGGACGCTGGCCGCCATGCAGTCCCCGGCGGTGGTGAGCGGCGGCATGAAGTTGGGGTGCTCCTCCAGGACGATGAAGGCCAGCCCGCCGAGCACGATCTGAGTGTTGAACAGCGGGAACACGTAGCGCGCCAGGAAGCGTTGCATAGCGCTCAGGCCCTCGGGCCAAAGGAACACCGCGCGCATGTAGAACACCGGCATCTGCAGCACGCCGGCGGCCTCGTCCTCCTCCTCGTCTTCATCCCCTACTGCTACAGGCGCCAGTCCAGCCTCGAGTCCTTTACTTTGCCCCGGCGCAGAGTGTCCCTCCTGGTGCACGCCAATGTCCGTTAAAATACCTTCAAATACTTTACAAATACACTAGGAAAAAATACAGTTAGGAAAAAATTCACTCAGAAAAAACAAAGGTGCTGCTTTGCAATTTTTATGGGGTGCAGCATCATTTTTAGAGGTGCTACTGCACCAACACCTTTGTAAAGGAACTAAGAGTGCTAAATGTAGCACCTCTGAAAGGTGCTACGCTACGTGGCACACGTTGTTTCCGCAGTACAGCTAGAGTATTTATGCGAAAACTTTGACTTCTGTACGCTTCTCATTTACCTCTTTCTCGTCATCCCAATTGACGACGGTCATCTGCAGTCCGCCGGTGAGGTGCCCCTCTTCTGTTGGGCCGGCTGGGCGCTCTACCGCGGGGTGGCTCCCGCACGAAGCGCACACGGGTGGCAATGAGTGTGAGGCTAGGGAGCTTGCGTGCGACGGGAGAGGACTTCGCAGAATCGCCTCATCTCTCTCGCACGACCACCCACTCCACGGGCGCACACAGTGACAACGTTACGAATGCCAAAATCCTTCGCAATTGCGAAGCAATGCTCATTTGTAGTGACAAAGCAATTCACTGATAAATAAAGTGTTCAACTGGCGTGCACGTGCACATGCTCAACACTATGTTGCACACGTTTGGGTGTTTGACAGGATATTTGAATATTTCGAAGTGTTCAACAGGAAATTTGAACACTTAAATGTGTCTGAAGCTTCATAGCCAACCCTGATATTGAACAATTTTAAGTGTTCAACTTTAGTGTTAAACACTTTAATGAATTCAAATACCCAAATACCCC
>NW_026267396.1:22569-23927 GCF_000697945.3 Frankliniella occidentalis | reverse complement strand
TACCCGCCAAGCAGCTGAGTGGAGCCTGCGGCCAGCCCTGGCCTGGGCGCCGCCTGCCGCAGTGACTGGGTAGTGCAGGGTCATCGGGTGGGGGTGGGGGTCGGGGGGACACTTTAAAGTGCTATGGTTGTTAGTAATATACATGCGGACTGACTTCGGATTAAGCGCGAATTTTATCCTACACCGCCCTACTTTTTCTGGTTCTTAAATACGGTCGTTGATCTTACCGTTGTGGGTATCATTGACTGCTTTCAGAACGACGGCGGCGCTCCCCTCACGCTCCTCTCCGAGGCCGGAACAAGGGGCACGGTGCTGGGTCTCTTCTCCACGCCCACCGTGTACGCCGAGGCCTGTCAGAGCGACTATCCGGCTGTCTTCACGCGGGTGTCCTCACACCTTGACTGGGTGAAGAAGGTGTCGGGGGTTACCAGCACTTGAGTCTAAACGGGTAAAGTAATCTCATAACCAGAGGACTTTCGATCGATGGGATGGGAATGAAATCGCCCCGAAATCCACTAGAAAAAAAAAAAAAAGAAAGTCAGGGAGATGGTGTGGAGAGATATTTCCCAATAAGTAGCAGCTGTCTACTGATGCTCCCTGTCATCGACGAGAGCAGAGCAGCTTACACACTCTGTCGTCAAGATTAATCTCAAACACTACAGCCGTAATCTCATCACTCTTGTTCCTGTAATCGTGGGCTCCTGCATAAACTGTGATGTTCCCTACAACTACATACCCCCAGTGCCTTGACGGATTGAGAGGGTTTCATGCACCCTAAGCGTGTACCTATGGAGAGACGGTAAAAATCATGCTCCATTGGAAGAAATTAATTGATCAATCAGGGCTATGTGCATAAAAAAAAAAAGAATAATTGAAATGCAGATGAAAATTTTTATGCATTTAAAAAAATGCATTTATCATTAACAGACACATAAAATTCACATAAACTAAACAACAGTCATGTCATATGTGATAGAGCAGTAAAACCAGGAACACACTGCAGAGAATAGATGAGAAGATACAATAAAGAAAGAAAAAGAATACTATGTGTACAAAGATCAACAAAGAGCAACACAAGTACCATATGTGCAATAAAACATCATATTAATGCTAGCCATTGAGATCTAGATAGTATAGTTTAGAATAAATCCAAGTTGGTCTGCCTTTTTTATGCATACATGTTCAAATCTACTTCACCGAGAATGTACCTCTACCAGAAACCTTTAGAAAATCACATCTTAAATAAAAAAGAACATAAGTCTCAGATAAATATTAGTAAGATGTTATCACAGTAATAGAGATATTAACAATATTAATTGTCATTAAACACTAACTGTGCCATCAGAAGAATCTTATTT
>NW_026267396.1:21123-22519 GCF_000697945.3 Frankliniella occidentalis | reverse complement strand
GTCTGAAGCTTCATAGCCAACCCTGATATTGAACAATTTTAAGTGTTCAACTTTAGTGTTAAACACTTTAATGAATTCAAATACCCAAATACCCCCACACTTGAAAGAGTGCAACATAGTGTTGATCACGTGCATGTGCACGCCAGCTCAACACTTTCTTTATCAGTGAAATGCTTCGAAATTGCGAAAGATTTTGCATTTTGCTTCACAAGGTTTTCCCAGTGCACTGTTCGAAACGTGCGACTCTACGATAAGGCAACTAACACTTCTCAGCTCCGCCCCTCGCCCCACATTGATGGGTCGGGGGCGGGGCCGGCGGGCCGAGCCGCCGCGGCCTGATGATAGTGTTCGAGGGAAGTGGCCATCGTCGCCGTGTCGCCCTTGGCTTGAAGCCCTTGACCCGCCCCGGCTGGGGTGTGAACCTCTGCAGCTGCCGTACCTCGCGCCCAAAAGTCCAGTTCTCGTCTGTGTCGAAGTGTATCGAAGAGCCCAAAGACAAACTGACGTAAATTTTCCCCCCTCGTTCTTCACCGGCAACACCGCGTCCACTTTGGTGTTGGAGAGACCGAGTATTTTTGCCTCCAGCTCGATCTCCAGTTATTTCCCCAGATTCATTCGGTAAAATACGGGGGCTCAGCGCCTGCGAGATTCGGGGTAGGCCAGCCCGCTGTACACGCATGCACCGCATACAAGATGGTGCCTATATATCAGGCGCTATGAGAGCTTCATTGTGGCTAAACATGGCAGTTTCGTACCAGCTAGTGACGGGCGTACTTTCTAGATCATACCATCACAATAAGGGTGGTACTTAAGTTAAAAGATTTCAATCACAATTATCTAAGGTACCTAGAGCAACGCGTAGAGCAAGTTCAAAAATTTCCTGTCAAAAGTCCCAAAAAGTTTGCGCGCAAGATTTCTTCATCACCAGATGAGGTAGACGCATGAGGGATTAAATTAATGATCTCTTCAATACCTGTGAAATGACACAAAAATTAGGTCAAATTCAATCTAGTATAGAAGAGAAAAAATCTTGTAGGTAAAATGATTTTTATACATTTCCGTAAATCTAAAAATAGTTAACTTTTACAGTTTTGCTCAGACACTCAAAAAAACAAAGATGCTAAGTCGTGTCTTTCCAGGGGTGCTACTGAAAATTTTATTTTAGTATCCCTACAAAGGCCCTAAAGAGCTCTAAAGGTGCGAAAATTTTATTTGTTCCTTTGGCAGTTTTACTCTGAAACCCAAAAGCATGCATTGCATGCTTTATATACAGTATGCATAGTATGCACACTGTATCTAACACATGCATTGAGATGCATGCTATGTACGTACGTATCTATGCATTGAGATGCGCTGTACCAACAACTCGTTTTCGTAGAATTTTAACTAAGTGAGC
>NW_026267396.1:13247-16078 GCF_000697945.3 Frankliniella occidentalis | reverse complement strand
GACAAAGTAGAAAATTGAGTGACCTGGGGAAATTCTGCCTGTAGCTCCTCAGCTGCCCTCTTTATTAAATAATTTCCCAGTTCAATGCCCTTCAAAGAAAAAAAAACGATGCAATGATTTAATATTTTTCACTAGGAGTAAGCCAAAAAGAAATTCTCATTGCTAACCTTTAAGCCCTGTTGAGTGGATGTGATGGAATAGAAAACAGCAGCTTTGACGAGAGCTGGATCTTCTGTTTCTTGATGAACACCTGGAAGACCTATCTCAGCTATAGAAGTATCAACTGTAAAAAAAAACAGCAATATATAAATTTTACTTACAAGTGAAAGAAATAGGGTCCACACACTTCAGGGATGATTAAAATGAGTGTTTATTATAATTTACCTGAAAGGCGAGAAGCAGCTGCAACAATTCCTGCCATGCTTGATGATATTTCGTCACACAAAGCTATGTGTAGGACAACTATAGGTTCATCAGGCATGCTATTATGAGTGTATACAAAACATCGTCGGTATAATCCCACTCTCCGCTTTAGATCAGTCCAACTGCGGACTGGGTGTACAGCTTCATACTCTGATATCTGATGGACAGGGGAAATAATCAATGCTTAAAAGTAGTGAAGAAAAGAATGATAGAAGCATCAGTGAAATACTCTGAGTACCTTCTGCAGCATTTCACAAGGAGATTTCCAGGTGACTCTTTCTACAGCCAAAAAACCAACTGAAAACCACATTGATAGTAATTCTCGAAGAGTGGAATTTAATCTTTGCATTGGTACAACAGCTTGGTCAAATGGGTCCAACTGTGAGATTAAATCCTAGACAATTGAAAACATTGCAAAGTTAATGTTATTAATATTACAATAAAATATTTTCCTAGCACTTTGAGATGAACTTACAAGGACATCAGTCCGAAGATCAACTAAAAACTTTACTCCTCTCTCCAGGCGGCCAACATGCATGAAGAGCCACGAATATTGTGCGGTTAAAGAATTTTTCAGCTTTTCCTCTAATTTAATAAACTGCTTGCTTAAGTTCCTTTCCTCCTTAGAATGTGAAATAAAAATAAATTTGAAACAAGACTAACACTGGCATGTTTTTACATATGTCTGTTACAAAATATACCTCAAGTTGCGCCATTTGCTCCGCAGCCTTGCGCACTGCATTGTGATCAATAGCATAGTCACAAGCCAACACTTTCAAGAATCCTTCCTTGTGAGGTTTTAACAAATACGAGTATGCCGCACATAAAGATTTTACCTTACTCTAGAAAGAAAATATATGATCAATTCAGAAGCAATTATCCAAACATCAGATATAATACATGAATTATTCAGGAATAGTAAATAGTCACAACTTGGCGATTAGTATGGCTATACAAGAAAATAATGAGATAAAAATACTTACTTCAATGATCCAGTTACTCATGTTAGTGTCCTGATATGCCAGAATTTCCTTGAGTAAAGCAACAACTCTAGCTTCATCGTCAACTGTACTTTCTCTTCGAAAATTATTTGATTTTTCAGTTGCACCAAAATAATACGCTGGACTGTCATCATCGGAATGAGACTGAGAAGCTCCTGGAGAAGGTGACGCTGAACTCCGACTTGCAAATCTGCTGTTTACACCACTAAAACCTAATATCTGGTTGAAAAATCTCCAGCCATCGGATTCACGGGAAGACATGTGTTCTGAATATGGTGCAAGGGTGCTTTTCACCCTTGAACTCGATAGAGACAGCTCCAAAACAGAGAGATTTAGGTTATGTACGTGAGAAAGTCTTCTGCTAATCATCATAAACACAGAGGTTCAAAACAGCTGACGCTAGAACGGTGCCGGTGGGTGGACGGCGGTTTGTTGGAGCGTCCTCCACTAGATGGCAGCAGCACACTAGCAGGAGAGCACTGCAGGGTAGTTCTTTGAACTAGAAATGTGGTAAACGTTCCGTTGACAAAGCGACTTGTCACCTCGGAGGAGGCCGGCGGAAGTCGTGGTCACGGCCGATCAGCTGACTGCACTATCGCACAGCCATGCCCGTCCGTCACCTTAGCCACGCCCGTCAGCTAATTCCCCTAGTCAAAGGCATCTCCTCCCCTCATTACACCTTACTCACTCTTTTTCTACTCGAAAACAATAAAAAAGAAAAGTTCGAGTAAAAGGCAATAAGGCGCAACGTCGGACGATTTCGACGAAAAGATATATGGCGCTTTCCGGCCGGCCAGCCAAAGGTGACGCCTGCTCTAGCCGCCTGTTAGATCCCATGGCGCCAGGCGTCATCATCTGCGGCTGTCCGGACTATACCGGGTGTCCGGAAGAATACGCGGCAGCTCGATGGGTTGCCTAGGCACGGGTGTGCAGGCGCGAAGGGCGAGGCGGAAGAGGTGGTGTGGGAGGCAGCCGGTTGCCCCCCGTTGCCTCCATCGCTACCCCCACGCCCTCCACGCCTGCACACCAGTGCACGTCCCTACTTGTGGCCACAAAATTGTGGCCACAAACCCGGCGCGGCGGGGCGCGCGTGCCTCCGGCCCGGGGAGCCAGAAGTGCCCCCATTCGGCCGCTCCGTGACAGAAATTTCAACGTAAATCGGCTCTAGCTCTGGACCTATTGGAGCTACAGCGTCCAGATTTCGGCTGGAGATTCTTCTAGTAAAACTGAACGAATCCTAAAGTGGGCGATCACCTCACGCACAGGGACACCAGTTTTATTTCGATTCAAAGTAGGGTCCTTGGGGCAAATTCGTAGAACGTCGATTTTTCGGAAACTATTCATCCCACAGCGACCTGGCTTTGCAGGGCACTTTATATTCACAAACCGAACATTCCTGGCTAGTCT
>NW_026267396.1:11762-12414 GCF_000697945.3 Frankliniella occidentalis | reverse complement strand
AATTGAGCAGCGATCCAGCACGCAACTTCCTGAGCCACCAGACCACACACGAATCACCATCAGACACATATAAATGAGGCATGGCTTTCCAGACCCTTCAAACGGCGGGGCGCGCGTGCCTCCGGCCCGGGTAGCCAGAAGTGCCCCCATTCGGCCGCTCCGTGACAGAAATTTCCACCAGACCACACTCCGAACGCGCTCAGACTCTGGTATATGAGTCACAGGTTTGCAGGCCAGCCCGCGCGGCCCTGCGCCCCGGACCGCCCGAGAAAGCACCCTTTCGGCCGGCCGATGTCGGAAAAAAATATGTAAATCGCTATTTTCTCGGAAAGTATTTGAGCTACAGCGCCCCGACTTCGCCTGTAGATTTCTCTAGTAAAACTGAACAGATCCTGAAGTGGGCGATCACCACACGCATCGGGAAACCAGTTTTATATCGTTTCAAAGTTGTGTCGTAGTTTGAAATTTTTAGAACTTTGATTTCTCGAAAACTGTTTATCCCTCAGCGACCGGGCTTTGCAAGGCAGTTTATATTCACAAGCCGAACATTCCTGGCTAGTCTCCATTAGCTGAGGTAAAAAAATAAAGAAATGAAAAAAAGAACAAAAGTCAAGATTCGAACCTACGACACGGAGAGCCGAAGCGAGCAGCG
>NW_026267396.1:9939-10571 GCF_000697945.3 Frankliniella occidentalis | reverse complement strand
GGACGACACGAGCGACTGGCTGGGCATGCCAGACACTGGCTCCTTCCTCGAGAACCTCATCACCACCGTCATGAACAACCTCCAGGTGCGCACACCACGATCACGCAGTCTACAGAGATTAGCTTCTTGGGGAGATGTGCGTTTCGGAGACTGTATCAGGTGGCTGATTCGACCCACCCCCACCCAAACGCTCCTACCGCAAGCGGTGCGGGTGGGTTTGCCTACTCGCTCATGCTGTAAGGCGTCATGGTCATGCTCCGAATGGCACTACGAAAGCGGAGACGTGACGACCTGGCATTCTTTGCGGCTGTTTAGGGATCGTGCAGAAAGTGCGTCCGTTTTTTCTAAGATTAATTTGGCAAAGTGCGGGAGCTCGGCGCCTGCGAGACTCAGAGTAGGCCAACCCGCAGTACACGCGTGCACTACAGGGCATATGTTGCCTACCTAGTAGGCGCTCTGAGAGCTTAATCGGGCTGAACTAGGCGTGTTCGTACCGGCAAATGATGGACATCCTTGCTGGATGATTCCTAGGTGTTGGAGTACAAAACTATAATATTGTTTGTCGCTCGAACAGGTCTTCATCCGAAACGTGCACATCCGTTACGAGGACACAATCATGGACCCTGACCCGG
>NW_026267396.1:8609-9199 GCF_000697945.3 Frankliniella occidentalis | reverse complement strand
GTATTTGAAGTTATTTTATATTTAGTGCAGAATATGGAGGAACACAACACTTATTACCATTTGAAATAGAGAATAATTTTTCATGTGTGTTTAGATGTTTGTGAAAAGTGTATTGTTTGCTTTTGAAAGTATGCGCCTCAGTGACAGTGGCGCTGTAGCGGCCAGTTTTTGAAGTTACCCTAACCTATCTTTGCCTCATAAGCTGTGTCCGGACTTAGCACGAAAATCGTGAAGATTTGTTAAGTGTTCTCAAAACTATCCTATTAAACTCAAAAAATAGTTCATACTTTAAAGAAGCACCAGCATTCCTAGTTCCAAATGGTATAAATGTTAAGTTTGTACGTATTCTATGTTTCGAGATTGAAAGGTCCACTAATAAGCTGGGTTACAGACTTAGCGCGATGATCGGCGAAAATTTGTTAAGTGTTCTCAAAAATATCCTATTAAACTCAAAAAATAGTTCATACTTTGAAGCAGCACCAGCATTTCCAGTTTCAAATGGTATAAGTGTTATGTTCGTACGTATTCTATGTTCTGAGATGAATATGGAATCATGTTTGGTGTTACACCGCACTGAGAACAATACTCGT
>NW_026267396.1:3591-3914 GCF_000697945.3 Frankliniella occidentalis | reverse complement strand
AAAAGTCAACCATGCGTCAGATATAATTGGTTTAATATCAACGCGCGCAGGGTACCTGCCAACTCTCCTCGGTTGGGTATGGCAACGTTTTCCTCGTACGACTGTAGCGGTTTCTACACCGCTACTTCATTTTTGTATCAGTGACTTGCAGTGTCACTGATTAGTTCCGACCTCCTCGGAACGTTCATTGCTTCGAGGACCAGGCAAGATTTAGCAAAGTAGTTTTGCTATAACTGACTTTAGCAATGCTCGGACGGGTAATTCACTGAGCACTTCTGATTAAGAGGCATTAGGTTACTGATATGACCCTTCCGGAACGGCAA
>NW_026267396.1:0-3541 GCF_000697945.3 Frankliniella occidentalis | reverse complement strand
TTTTTTTAATATTATTTTTGTTAGATTTATTACATTGCTATATGGAGTAGAAACAACAGCAACAGCAGCAGCAACAACAACAATAATAGTAACATCTACAAGGTGCTCTTGCTTTCACTGGGTGTCGACGTCGACTTCCCATCATCCGTCAGGTTGATGACGGCGTTGGTGAAGACTGTGACGTCCGCTCGTCTCCCCTTTCGTGACGGGGCGAACCCTCCGGCGTATCCGGGAAGGACGCCGTGGGCGGTCGCTGTGGGGAGCCGACGCTCCCGTGTTCACCGTCGTCCTCTGCGTTTGGCGGCGGCCAGTGCGACACTACCATGGACGACCGGCGATGGTGACCCAGCTTAGAGGCAACCGGGCGGCCCACGGGCACGGGCCGCGAGTAAGGCGTCGGCGGTCGGCGAGCAATGTCCTCCGAGGACGAGTGCAGCAGGACGTACGTGCAAGTGTCGTCCTCAACGACGGCTTCGTCATCGTCATCCATCGGGTGGATAGGGCTGCCGAACAGCGAGCTGCGGCCGGAGCGCGTCGGCTGGCACTCGTCGACCTGCTCCGGGTCCGGGATGGCCGTGGCCTGCTCGTCGTCCGGGTCCTGCTCGGCTGTCGTCGGCAGCGTGGGGTACAGGGAGCCGCGCGAGCTGCGAGACCCGCGGCGGCTGCCACCCTCGGCGAGGACCCGGAGGTGCGCGTCGTCCGAGGCTGCCGAGGCCAGGCTGCGGTCGCTCCAAGCTGTGAACGAGTATCGTTAACGTTCAGCTGTTCAGCGGTTCATCACTTCACCACGTGGCGCGAGCCAGGCCTCACCATTGCTGAGGTGCAAGACGTGGTCCTCCAGAACGCGGAGGTGCTGGTGCTGTTCGCCTTCGCCATCGTCCAGGTGACCACGGTCCGTCCAGGCCTCCCGCAGCCTGTCGACGGACCCTCTGCGAAAGGCGGCGGCCGCGGACACCGCCGACACCACCTTGGAAAACACGACTTGCGCAAGACCTCGGCGGATCTCGTCAGTTGCGTGTACGTCCTACAACAAAAGAGACGGGACAATTTCTGATTGTTGAAATTAAAAATTGAAGTCGGTGTGGCGAAAAGGCCGGTACCCACCACCTCCGCCACTCCCTCGGTCCAGCAGGCCTGGTCCAGAGAGATGGCCGAGGCCGACTGGGCAGCCGTGCTGGGTCGCCTCTTACGAACGCCCTCGTGGTCGGCCCCTGGGTCGTTATCGTGATGGGTCCCGTGCCTCGTTGAGCTGGTGCCGGCCCTGCTGGGCTCCACACTGCCTCCTGGCAGGTAGTGCTCTAGCAGCTCGGGGGGAATGCTGCCAACGCTGGACCTGCGGCAACAACGGAACTTTCATCTGCGGCCTTCAGCTGCTTCTCGGTGTTTCCCCAGTGCTGATGTGAACTTCCGAACGTCCTAACCCTTTCTTGAACTTGAACTTGTACGCACCTCCTCCTCGGCCCGGGCTGGCAGTACTTCCTGCAACAGGCGACGCGCCCCGTCATGTTCTCCACGAACAGGGCCAGGGCGGCGAAGGCGAAGCCGGCGCCCAGCAGCAGGAACATGCCCTGCGTGTCGTCCAGGGTGAGCATGCGCTCGTCCGAGGACTTGAGCTTGAGCGCCGAGCCCCTGCTCGCCTGCGGCAGAGACGGGTGAGGTGAGCGAGAGCCTGCTGCGACAGCGTGCCCGCGCGGGCTACAACGACCAAGGGGAGATAGGCTTGAACTTCGGTGTACGTTTTCTTGAACTTCGGTGAACTTCGGTGAACTTTTACGATTTATTTTGAACTTCGGGGAACTTCGACATTTATTTTGAACTTCGGGGAACTTTGGCATTTTATTTGACGTTTGATTTTGTACTTCGGTTAATTTCAGTGGACTTCGATCGAATTTTACAAAGCGAACTTCAGTGATAACTTCGGCTGAACTCCGGCCGAAGTTCATGAACTTCGACTTCGGGTGTACGATTTTTTGGAGCCTATTTCGCCTTGACAACGACTCCTCGGACCCACACCTGCAGCAGCGTGCGCCCGTTCTTGGCCTGCAAGCGCATCACGTCCCAGGCTACGTCGCGCCGCAGCTTCTCCGTGATGCCGGCCTGCATGGCGCGCATGAGCACCTGGCTGAAGCGCTCCGAGTACGTGGCCGCCTTGGGGAAGATGAGCGCCACCCAGAAGGGCGCCACGCACTCGCTGCTGATGTGCATCAGCGAGCGCTTGTTCTCGGCCGTGTAGTTGGTGCGGACCACGTGCTCCAGGTAGAGGCGCGAGCCCAGGAAGGCGTACGGCTTCCAGAAGTAGGCGCGCGTGATGTTGACGATGCCCGCCCACACGTCGGGCACCGTGTCCATGTCCTCCAGCAGCCGGTCAACCATCGGGTCGGACGAGTTGCGGAACCACGTGAGCCAGCCGTCCGTGCCTGGCGGGGGGCAGAAAGGCAACAGCAGCAGGATCAGTCGCACCCCTAGCTGATCGGGCATCGGGCCCATGGGCCCTAACGGCCAGTGTTTCGCTTACGCAGAGTGCCGATCTGGTAGTTTCCCTCCCACAGCTGCCAGATGTAGTCGACGACGGTGGGGAAGGCTGGGAAGGCGATGAAGGAGATGATGCAACCCGTGTAGCAGGCAGTCACGATGATAGAGAAAACCCAGTACCAACCTTGGATCAGAGTTACAATTTTTATCATCGTTTAAGTAAAGTTTAAAACAAACGTGGGGGAAATATTGACAGATTTTACCGATTATCATGCGGGTAGAGGTTCGCGACGACCGGGTCCAGGAGTCGCGCCCCTTGAAGGAGAAGGCGTTGGTGAAGGTGCCGAACACGTACCAGAACATGTTCTCGATCTGGCCGGGGCTCCTGATGAGAACGCGGAGCGTGAACGAGTGCGAGTAGACGAGCGGCAGGATGGCGAACATGTAGGTGAGGGTGAGCGCGATCCAGACGCTCAGCTGGAAGGGGCCCATGATGGCGCGGTAGCGGGGCAGCGCGACGGAGGCGAGCGCCATGAACGCCGCGCAGTCCTGCGTGTGGTAGAAGCCGAAGTCGGTCTTCTGGCTGCGCGCGTGGGTGACGTAGATGCCGCCCGCGCCCAGCTCCGAGGTCCCGAGCACCACGTTGTTGACCACGCTGACCGCCGCGCCTCTCCTGGAACACACGCGCCCGGCCCCCAACAACAGCAGTCAGTGCAGCAGCCTTCCGGCAGCCGGCCACAGGGAAGAATACCACCAGAAGCGCTGGTTCTTCCAGGTCCAGCGCCCAAAGGCAATCAGGCAACCCACACTTGCTTTTATGTATGCAGTGTAAGGCATTGTCCAGAAAAGCTGGTCCCACAATAGCTCCCGTCAGCTCCGGTCAGTTCACTTCAGTTCAGTACACGTCACTTCTGCCGCGGTATTTACGCAGGGGGATGGGTAGAGTTAATACTTTTTCAGTCGTCTGAACTGGCGCGTCGTAGCGCGGCGCGGAGAAAGGCGCAGCGGCGTAGCCAGCCAACATTGCTGTCGTTACTGAAAATGTCCAACGCCAATTTTCTTCAAAAAT
>NW_026267395.1:438409-439529 GCF_000697945.3 Frankliniella occidentalis | reverse complement strand
TGAGATTCCAGCGGGGCGCGTTCGGCACGCAATGTCTGCCGCGCGGCGCCCCAGGTCTCGCCCCACCCAGCTGCAGCCTCGGCTCGGGTCTCCGGTAGAGAGACTCATAGGGAGAGAGGCGTCAACTCGGGGCCCCGCGCGCTGCGCTGTGATTGGGTCGGCACTGGGCGGCTCCGTCGGCCAGCCTAACATCTGGCCTCACAAAGGCAGGGAGTTGCGAACCCTCCGGAGCCCGCCCGCCTTCAGCGAGCCCCCTAGGGTCAGGCGACACAGATGCGCGGCAGCGCTGCACTGGAGTGCGCTCGGCGGCGCTGCCGAACGTCGCCCGAACGACCGTCGGGGTGCATTCGGCACGTCTGGCCGGCCAACCAGCGGGCGCAGCGCCTAGCAGCGCCGACCCAATCACAGCGCAGCGTGCGGGGCCCCGAGTTGACGGCTCTCTCCCTCTGAGTCTCTCTAGTCTCCGGGCTGTTTTGCAGTGTACTCTACCCTTATACTTCTCGGATACGGTGGTTCTAGTGGTTCAACAGTTAAATGATAGCGATGGATATGGTACCAAGGTTTATTGTTATCCTGCCCTAACGGTTCCAGACAGATACCTTTACACGCTGAGCAAGCCTACCTTTGGTTGATATGTACACGGAGGGGATGCTGACGACCTGACCCTAGCTGGAGCTTACCGCAGACTGCTGACCACGCGGCCCGGGCGCGTCCGCCCGGTCCAGGTAGCCTCGTCGCCATCCTGGGCCTTTCCGCCCGCACCCGGTCACTATCGCTCTGACTCGAACTCGACTTAGCCTCAACAAGGGGTCCCTACTTAGCTAGCCCTAAAGGGTCTGTCCAGTAGCGCATAAGGCGCGAATGTTTAAACTGGGCGGAGCCCGTACGTCGTCCCACGACAGGGCGACACGAGACACGAACGTTTATCGCAATTTTGCTGCCACGCTTTTGTTGCTAGTTGCGCAGGGTTTAAACTTGGCCAATTTCCTTCTGCCCTACGGCAGAATAAGTACGACCATCAAACCGAAAACGTGCGCCACTTTCACGGTCGAAAACAGTTGTCGCCCGACCTTTATACTGACATGTTTCACTGTGACTATAATTGTAGACAGGTGTAATT
>NW_026267395.1:430137-433799 GCF_000697945.3 Frankliniella occidentalis | reverse complement strand
CTGTGACCGAAAGAAATCAGATCGATTGCTCCTTAGTAACGTTTTTGAGCGATTTTTGAGCGAGTTACTATTCCCACAATGCATTGCATTCCGAGCTGCTTTTAAAGTCACGTCACTGCCTTTTCGCTTAGCGCACACCTTGCAAGACGTTCGGTTGCCGCGAGCGGTCAGTAAGACAGTAAGGCCGATAGTGAGCGTATGAGTTTAGGAAGAACCACAAAAGGGAATTGTGGACACCGGAGGTACGCGAGAGGACACTCGTTCTATGTGGTCGTTGGCGGCGGACAGAAAGGGTTTATACTTGCACTGCCCCGCCCTGCACGCCACACCCCGGCCAGGGCGTCAGGGCCCGAGCACCCGCACCGGCGGCAGGGGCGGGGCCCCGATCAACGGCCTATGAATGGAGGGAATCTGTCTGAGGGGGTGGGCCACTGAAGAATTAATGTGGTGACAGTCTGGCGCCTATTGCGCAGTTAAATATAAATACGATGGATGCATTTATTTTTCAGAAGCAAGGGGTGATGCATGTGACCTTTTTTTTTCAGCAGCGGTAGAACGAAACCGTTCCATTTGCAAGTGATGCACAACAGAGCTGTTGACATAGGAGGTTGTTCTTCGTAAGTCACAATCGAGTTTTTCCACGCACTCTTACGCTCTCTGGACAGCGCTAGTTGACGCCTGCCCGAGGGCGCCCCAGGGCAGAAGAGCGCCCCCTGCTCGGGACCACATCACATCATGGGCTGCCCATACGGACCGACCGTCATTACACAGTGTCTGCCCTTGCGGCCGCGGGGCCCGGCCGGGCCTCATCGGGACCCCATCGGGTCTCTGCCCCTCGGGGCACGGCGACCGGCGGGGACCGGCGGGGACCGGCAGAGTGGAGATGATACGACTTGTCGAATACTGGTGGCAAGGATGGAAAGAGGGCCCGAAAACTGAACCGGGCGATCCTTCTACTCTCGCGAGAATGGAGCGAAGAAACTCGTCAATGTACCACGCTAGTCCCATATTTGTAATAGCTCTGAAAACTACATTGTATAGTAAATTAAGGCAAACTCCACAACTTATTCCAGATATTCCCCGACATATTCCATGTACACCAAAAATTTGAGTGGTTGGCCCCTCGTAAAACCCCCGTCACTAATGGATGTAGAACTATTCGTTTTGTAGAAAGAGCTACTTTCAGTGCAGAACAGGGAGTTGAGCGGTTGTAAGTGATGAACAGTCAACACACTCTTGCCAACAGGGTAAGCGGCAGAAGAGGACGGAGGGAGGTCTGGGCTGAATTCATTTGGGCCAGGCGGCCAAGAGCGCTGCAGAACGCACCGCGAGGCGAGCGGCGCGGCGCGGCGGGGCTGAGGTCAGACAGGCTGCTGACCCGGGGGAGAGTCCCTAGGGTCCTGGGCCCGGCCTGGGCCCGGCCTGGGCCCCACTGACCGAGAGGCAGGAGGGCGCGCAGCGAGGCGGGCTCGCTCCCTTTCCCAATCAAGCTTACAATTCACAAGCAATTCACACAAAAAAAAAAAAAAAAAATCCATGGGAACTATATTCGTTAAAAGTAAACGTACTATAATTAAAGGATGGTGACTTTGATGATGTATAAAGTTCCCATGTATGAAAATTGCCGTACAACGCTGAAGAAACGCTCTGACACTCAAGTGTGATACGCCAACAGTTACAAGTGCAATACCGTGAGTGTCACACTTTAAAGTGTAGTACCTACCACAAACGTATCACACTTGGAAGTGTAGTACCACATCACACCAATATTTGCTCTGGAAGCCCTGTGTAATGTATGTGTGGTACTACACTTTCAAGTGTGATACTTATAGTGTTGCAATTATAACTAACTGTTGGACAGTATCACACTTGAGTTTCCAGAGCGGTTATGAAATGCAACTATTTTCCGTACACCCTGAATTCTTGTCGTGCCCATAGCGCAGAGAGAAACATAGGAAGAGCCTGGTTGACGGACGGCCTAAGGCTTTTCGGGGCTGATCGGCGGGCAGAAAAGCACATGGGCACAGGGGAGGAAACAGTGACACGCACTTGGTCCCACAGAATGAGGTCCATACGGAGGGTACGGAGGGACGGACGACTGGCAACACATTTTAGTTTAGGATGTGATGTTAGTTACACACATGGTCACTAGTTGAAACGCTGTCAAGTTTCTTACAAAGAACTGCCGCCCTTCGTATCGTATAGAGTAGGATTGGGAACCTCTGTATACAAACGAATCCTTTGTATTACGAGGAACTCATCTATTCAAACTGCTGCTCTATGTAAAACGAAGAAAAAAAAGTTTGTAATTTAGTGGTTCAAGATCCTTTGTACGTTTCAGACCCAATTCTTCGTAATATGAAGACGACTCTTCGTAAGGATCTAAGAGTGAAGTGCATGGCTCCATGCCAGTTATGATTGCTACCTACATACAGCGTTCTTGAACTAAAACCACTAATTCCATCAGAAATAATGTAAAAGCACTAAAATTTAGCACCTTTGGTGCATTTTAGTTTTTTCTTTTTTTACAACTTCAACTTCAGGGTCTCCGTAAAGTCATCAAATCCTACCTTGGTTTTACAGTTTTCTGTTGAGTGTATAAAGTCGTAACCTTGAGCTGCAAATTATTTATTTTCAGTTTCATTTCAAAACAGCCGACCAAAAATTGTGTTCGGTTTTTCATTTGTAAAAACAGTTAATTTATCATAATAATCGCATTAACCAATTTATTTCCTAACGAACAGGCTGCCAAAGGGAAAGTAAAGCAAATAATGGCACCAGCGGCAACTCAATGTAAATCATTCGGGCCAGCGGACAACGAGCAATCATTTACATGGCACCCCTCCGCCGGCGCCCTCACCTCGCCGCACCAGGGCCTTTTAACCTTCGACGCGCCACACAGACACACTCCGCTGACCCGCAGTTGAGAAAATTAAAGGTTCGGCGGTTGAAGGGGTCGAGGGTGGCAGAGCAGGGCGGGGCAGGGCGGGGCGGCAGAGGGCCCATTCGGACAATTGCGCCCGCGCCCCTGAATCGGCGCCTGCAGTTAACCCCTCCAAGCGAGAACCCTGCTGCGGAGGAAGACGAGAGAGAGAGAGAGAGACAGAGAGAGACAAAGAGAGACACAGAGAGAGAGAGACAGAGAGGCAGAGAGAGAGACAGAGAGACAGAGACAGACGAGGGGTTGTAATTACTCGGTCCAAAGACAACCCGGCATCACAGAATTCGGAAGCGCTCGGGCCGAGTTCCCCTCGATCCAAGACCGCGCATTTAGGGCGGAGTTCAGTCTGCCCCGACCCGACCTGCAGGTAGCAGGATTGTCTATGATTTTTCGTGGCACATTTCCACTGTGACTCCTGCGCCGTGGGAGTAAGTGCAGGGGCAATTGCTATTGATTATTTTGAAGCAGCACCTGGTCGCCGTCATCAACCCTTTCCTTTTGACGCAGGTGCTACAGAGTCCGGGGTAAAAGTGTAGTAACAAAGTATGTGGTTCCCTACAAATTAATTTCATAGGTTTCTACTGTAACAGTAACAACCGGGTTGGGTCTGGTGACAAAGACCCCAGCGGTGGTGATCGTGGTGGTGGTGGTGATTGTTGGTGATCGTGGTGGTAGTCATCGTGGTGGTGGTGATCGTGATGGTGGTAATCGTGATGGTGGT
>NW_026267395.1:426730-429483 GCF_000697945.3 Frankliniella occidentalis | reverse complement strand
CACCCTCCCGGGCGTTAGTACAGTGCAATGTGTTTGGTATGCAACGGAGCGCATGGCCCACCCCCCAAATGTTTATTATTGAGTCAATTCTGCAGTAATGGATGTTGAGCGCATTGCGCTTGTGTTCAGCAAAAGGTGAAGGCCATTCCACTACGAACAAGCACGCGTTGCACCCGAGAAAACCGAGCACACAAAAAATGTACTCATAATATGAGGAACACATTATTTTCGGTGTGGTACAAAGGTACATCCTATACCAAGGCGTGGCGCCATGCGCCCAGGCCGGGAACGCTTGTCGCCCAGGTTAGATTTAGAAGGGGTAGGACTCGGGGGTAGTAGGCGCTGGCTGCGCTGGCTGTGCCTACCCGGCGATATGTTTACAGGCGTGCAGGATTTATGCGTCGCACTTTCACCCGGCCGTTTAATTTCTGCGATGGCAGGTGGTGGCGTGGCGGGGCAGGGCGGGGCGTGGCGGGGCGTGGCGGGGGAGTGACCCACCGCGACGGGGCTGCGCCGGGGCTGCGCGGCGCGCGAGTGAAAAGTCGAGATAAAGCCGCAGCCCTGTGCGACCGCCAGCCGGCGGCCCATAGGGCGGCCCGCAGAGGAAGGGGAAGGGACGGCGGGGGATTTGCGATGAAAAGGGAACAGTTAGGACGCCGCGGGAAAGCTGACGTTGTCAGGCTGATGAGTTTAGGTAAGTCACGTTTATTGCTGGCGGGGGTTCATCCCCTTCCTTTCTGTGTTCTTCCCCCCGAGGGGAAAAATAAGAACAGAGGAGGCATTCAATAGGAGGCGGAATGCCACCTCCTGGCTAGTTTGCATTTTTACGCCTTTTTACTGGCGCAACTTGTGCGCCTAAATGGAATGTAATGTAGGACGGCGCCGTGTTGTCTTAACGCGGCCGTAGTTAAAGGAATGTCGCCTTCCGCGGCGCGCCAGAGGGGAAAGGCCAGCAAAGGCAAACATGCTCCGAGCATCTTCTTTTCAATCCAGAGCAACGACAGTGGAAGATGAAATTGCCTGAAAGAAAAGTCTCCCCTCGACCGTACCGTCGTAAAACCAATTTTACTGGGCGAAGCTCGCGAAGCCAAGCAGTAACGCGGTAGAATGGGCACATGCCGTCTCCTTTGGGGCCATGCCTCTCTGTCTCCCGTCTCCGTCTCCCTCCTACCCCTGCGGGGCTCTCCTCACTCTCATCCTTTCAACCCCTCGTCGAGCCTTTGGCCAAGACCACGGGGGCAGCACAGGAGAGTGGGAGGTGAGACGGGGAGGCCCTTCAGCAGTTTTGACAATACCGCTCTGAAGTTACGCGGGGCCATTCAACCTTTTTATTCCCAAATCCGGCAGGGATAGTCCGGCGGTCCGCGGTGGGCTGGCGTTGGGCTGCCCCCCCCCCCGCTTCCGCGCCCAGTCGACAACGGCGGTCCCCGTCCCCTGTCCGCTGTCCACCGCCGCCAGGTGGGGTGTGTCTTCCTTTTACAAAGGGGAGGGAAATGGAAAAGGGTGGGCATTCCAGGCGTGACGGCCCTCGGACGGTCCGTGGCAGCAATTAGGTCGCTTTTTACGACACCTCGCATGTGTGCGGTGGCGCCGGGGCGCGCTGCCTGCGGTGGCCGTGTGGGGTGGCGGCCGCAGGGCGGGCCGGGGGCGGGCGGCACAGGCCCTTGCGGTCCAGCACTGCCGGCTGCTGGCGGCTTATTTGGAGCCGCCCTGATTTGGGGAGATTCCCGCGGGTTAGCCTGACACTTTGGCCGTCGTAATAATTTGTTCTGCTTGCACCCAAAAACCTAAGTTCTTCGACCAAGTACAATGTACTTCATCCTTTAACAAGTAAACAAGTCAAGACCGCATGTGTACTTGTAAAATAGCAACAATCAATTACAATGTACTTGGTCTATGAACTCAATAATTTTTAATTATTTTTTTTTTTGGGTGGGGGGGATGTTCCCCATTCGTGAGGGCTGTGAATTGTGTTTCAACTTTAAAAATAATGCCCAACAACGTTTTCTTGAAGATGTCAATATTATATGACGATTAATCGCTACGATCGTCTTTCAGGGTGTTTGAGAAAGAGGAAGTGGGGGACTGTTAACACTTTAGACGGTACGCGGCTTCTTACCCCAGCGCAACTTTGGAGCTGAGAACAAACAAAAGCCGACATAAAGCCCCGTGTCTATCGCCCTGCAAACGACGCGACCAAGCACCGCGCCTTTACCTTAACGGCGCTTCAAAAGGGTCGAAGGAGGAGGAATTTTCATTTTGTTGTGCCCTTACTACTCAATGAACGACAAAGTTGCAATACTGTGACACCCCATTATCCTGCCTCCTGCCATGCCATGGGTTGCCCATAAAACTACCCCTACCCCCCTCTCGTCTATTTCTACATACCGTACCAAGCGTCCCCATGCGCGCCCGACTGTTCTTTTGCTGGCCAAATGTTTGCACATTTTTTCCATGTGTTTATTTTCAAGTCATTTTTTTGTGAGTGTTGGCGTATGTCCGCACTGCACACACTGCCGTACCGCACAACTCTTGGACACGGGGCCAGTGCTCAGGTCAGTTTATGTCCCTGTCTCCGCTGTATGCTATGCAAGCGAGCGTCCACGCATGCACGGGGACTCGCTCGTTGACCTAGAATACGGAATAATGCTAGGGAGGGCTCGAGTCTGGTGGTGCGTCAGAGCCTACTTACGAACAAGCTTAGCAAAGAATATTATGGACAGTTTTCCGGATGACTTCACTCACGAAAAAAA
>NW_026267395.1:424865-426034 GCF_000697945.3 Frankliniella occidentalis | reverse complement strand
CTGCCCGGGACTTTCACCCCTTCTCTATTTTCTGGCGGCCCCCCCCCCCTTCCCCTCCAACCCCCAGTGAGTGACTCCCTGGGGACCCTCCACGACGAACCGTGCGCGAACATCTGGCGTACACTTAAAAAGGTCGCGGCTTGTACGCGTGGGGTTCACCACGACGCACAGAAAACGATCTAAAAGCGAACAAATCTTTTTGCGTCGGGTTGACAAATTTTAAGTGCCCGACGCTAGTGATAACAGTCAGTTTGCGCACTTACAAGTGTTCAAATTTCCAACACGACAGTTGGTAGCAACAATAACCACGGTGTTCAACATCTAGAGGTACTTTCCAGTTCTTTGTCAGTGTACCAAGTAAAATAAACCTGAGAAGTCAGAAATCAAATTCACATTTTTTTTTCTAAATCAGCTAATGATTGGCATAATCATCCAAGATCCAGTTACTGAGTAGGTTAGGTGTCATTGTAGGAAAGGAGTAAAAAGGGTGCTAGTAAACAGTAGTTTTACTATTTTTGACGATTATTTTCGTCCAAATGGAAAGCGGCACTGGCTAGGTTTCTGTCTGCTAAAGCGTCGCGTGCCAGACCTTCCGCAACGCCCCCGGTGGTGCGGCCGGCCAGCCTGCGCCGTCCTCCGCGGGGACCAGTGCGGCCCTGCATTATCGTGCTGCACACACGGCGCGCTAAACACCCCGCGGGGAGCGAGCGGGCGCCGGGACCACGGGGCGAGGCGGGGCGGGGCGGCAGCGGCGGGTAGCTCGCATTATGCGCTGACACGCCACGGGTGTTTGTTTAGCCCTTTCGCACAAAAGCAGATGGGATCTGAGGCGGGCGGGGCACGGGCTGCCGCGCCGCCGCGTCGCGCCCGCAAAGGGCTGACCCCTTCCTCCCCTCAGACCGGGGCGGGCCGGGGCCCCCACGGCTGTTTGGTTGGTACAAGCTACCTTGTCGGGCGGCGGCCGGCAGCGCAGGGCGGCGAGACCAAGAGTGGCAGAGCAGCCGGTCGGTAGAGGGTTGGTGGGATTACAAGCCTCATCCTCATAGGGGTTTGTTTGAGACTAAGCCTTCAGACGAATGGGCACATGCCGTCTCCTTTGGGGCCATGCCTCTCTGTCTCCCGTCTCCGTCTCCCTTCCTACCCCTGCGGGGCTCTCCTCACTCTCATCC
>NW_026267395.1:422191-423880 GCF_000697945.3 Frankliniella occidentalis | reverse complement strand
GCGGTGCTTTATGCCACATATAACACCCGATTTATAGTGTGTTCCCGCCCCACCCCCTCAGGGTCATGATCATTAAATCGAATTAAGAATTCAATACATGGGATGGCGGCGCGAGGGTAGGGGTTGCGGCCGCCAGGGGCTTAAGTTAGTGAGCGAGTGGCCAGGTGAAAATCCCACCCCCGCCCCCTCGAGCCTGCCCACGATTAGGTGCTTTGCTTGCAGCAAAATACATGAGCCGCAAGGGGGCTAGAGGAGCGTACTCTGGCTTTCGTATTTGTGTCGTGCCCTGCAAAGAAGATTTCCGTTTGAGAAATTGCACTGATGTTTATAAATGCCTACATGGGCTGAGCATGTGTATCTATGCTATACGTACAATTTACTTTAAGTAAACATTATATTTTACTTTATTTAAATTTTATACCGTGGTACACATCGGAATTCCCAAAGTGGAGTAGTCAAACCTGTCCGCGCCGGCGCGTATACGCTAACCCGCAAACCCCTGGTTCACCCAACCCAAAACATTGTGTTCTTGATGCTGTCATAACGTCATACGCGATGGTTTCTGAACGAGAAGAGTAAGGTGCTTGGGTAGCAGTGACATTGATCTTGGAATGAGCTTGGAATGTGCTTGAGGGTGACAGGATCTAGAACACGGTTTGCCCCGCGCCTCAGCAGAGTCCGTCCAGGTCGGGTGATAAACGTTGGCCGGCGCTGGTCGGACGGAGACGAGTGCGCGCGGAGGGGGCTCCCGTCAGCCCGGCGGCGGCGGCGGAGCGGCAGCCCCGGCCGCTGCGGCCAGCTCTCAGATTGGCCAATATTTCCTCTCGGATCGCGGCCTTCCCGGTCCGCCCGGTGGTTTTATAGGTTAGGGTGGCCCCCGCCCATTACGGCGCGGTGCGGGCGGCGCTGCGGGCGCGACAGTACCCGCCGGGACCCCGCCAGCGCCAGCCAGCGCCAGCCAGCGGGCCATTCGAATCCATTACTGACCAGCGAATTAATTCGTAATCCGTTGCGGCGGTCGGTGTGTAGCTCTTTGCTGATCTCTGCGACATTTTAGGCGAGAGTCCCCCGCGGCGGCAAAACGAGGCCATTTCGGCGCGTAGTGGAGCAGCTAATGCGGCGGGTGCCGCGCTGCGGCGGCTACAGGCTACAGCCGGGGCTACAGCCGGGGCTACAGCCGGGGCTACAGCCGGGGCTACAGCAGCGCCGGGCTCTATTCCATTCCACGCGGCCGAAAATGGAAAGTATCGGCTAATCTGGGGGGACACGGTGCTCAACACACGCGGCTAATGAATTTACACTAATCCGGTGGGAGCAGCGAGCGACCTCGCGCGCGGGCCTCGCCCACACCGAACCGGGACCACAGTGTGGCCACACAGCCCGCCCTCTGCCCTGGGCCGCTCACGGAGTGCCGTGTCAGGCGCCGCAAAGCCTTTGGGTGATATTGCTTGAACATCGCGCCTGTCTGCCCCAGCGAGGAGGGCACCAGGAAAAGTCTTCAAACCGTTTGCTTTGTATTATACAAATAAGAAAAGTGAAGCATCGCAGCAAAGTAAAATTTCTTTGTAACTCCAAAGCAGTATTTCGTATGAAGGCAATTTCTGAATGGGTGATGATTGTAAATCACGGAAAAAAAAGATTCGCTGAGTCAGCTAATATATTGACTGGTATCTGGACAGACAAGCACAT
>NW_026267395.1:415473-422141 GCF_000697945.3 Frankliniella occidentalis | reverse complement strand
AGAGGGTTGGTGGGATTACAAGCCTCATCCTCATAGGGGTTTGTTTGAGACTAAGCCTTCAGACACAGACAAACGCTGGGACGGCCGCCGCACACCCCCGTTCTATACGCCCCGCCGATCCCTCCGCCCCGCCAGTGTAGTCAGCCCTCTGCTGACAGTGACCCGACAGTGACCAGTCGCCGCTTCAAAGCCCCGGCCGGCTCGTCATTCATTACCCCGGCTGCGCCCGGGTGTCCAGCTGACGCTGTCCTTGTCGGGCCAGGCCCCGGACAGACCCAGGACAGCCCACGGAAAGCCCATGGATGGACAGCCCACGGACAGCCTACGGACAGCCCACGGAGAGCCCACGGAGAGTCCACGGAGAGCCCACGGAGAGTCCACGGAGAGTCCACGGAGAGTCCACGGAGAGCCCACGGAGAGCCCACGGAGAGCCCACGGAGAGCCCACGGAGAGCTCATGGACCCGCCCCTGGACTGGCCCCTGGACAGCGCCTGGGCTGGACAGCCTCTGGACTGGAACCTCCTGGACAGGCTTGACCCGCCCCGTAGACAGCTTTTGGGAACCTGCCGCTGGCCAGTCCTTGAACTCGCCCTTGGACCCTCCCTAGACCTGGCCCTGGACCCGGCCCTAGACCCGGCCCTAGACCCACCTCTAGACCTACCCCTAGACCCGCCCCTGGACTTCGCCTTCTTAGACCCACCCCTAGACCCAACCCTAGTCCTTGAACTCACCCTTGGACCCGCCCTAGACCTGGCCCTAGACCCGGCCCTAGACCCGGCCCAAAACCCACCCCTGGACCTGCCCCTCCACCCACCCCTGGACCCGCTCCTGGACCCGCCCGCGCCAGCCCAATACTGATGGACCGTCCACTCCCCTCAGGTGCACCCTCGCCTCCTCTTCCGACCGGCTGGGTCCGCGTGCACACACAGGCCGACCGCACTCGGGACACATGTCCTCCCCACAGCCTAGGGTCGCCCGGGTCGAGCCACTATGACCACGCGGCCATATTTCGGCCCGCTGTCCCTTCCCCACCGCCACCCTCTCGTGCTTTTTTTTCCTTCCCGTGTCTCAATCACTCCCTCTCTTTTCTCGCTCGCGCTCTGGTGGCCGAGGTGTGTTATTTGCAATGATCCCCGGGGAGCTTTAAATTGTGCAGGTCGATGTATGACCTGTCCAGCAAAGGCACGTGAAACTGGACTGGCGGAGAAGGAGCAGGGGCGCGCGGCGAGAAAGGCTGGCTGTGGTCGACACTGGCGCCAACGATCCAATTCCAATACCCACAGATCTGTCTTTGAAGTAACCGGGCAGCAGGAAGGTACAACACACGACAAAGCACGCAGAAACAACACACTAAAAAGTATATTTAGATATAGACCCAAAGTTCAAACGTGCATTACTGTTTCTGAAACGATTACATAGCAGATTAAAAGAGGGGTTTGAATTAGGCTTTACAATACAACGCCTGGCTGCCCGAGCCGCCCCCCTCTCGCCGTACCCTCTCCAGTCGCTGGGGATGGCGAGGGACAGCGGCAGCCTTGGCGTGCCGACGCCTGGGCCGCGCCGTCCTGCCCGGGACTTTCACCCCTTCTCTATTTTCTGACGACCCCCCCCCCCTTACCCTCCAACCCCCAGTGAGTGACTCCCTGGGGACCCACAGTCCCCCCGCCCCCTGACCCTTTTGTCTCCTGGAACTCGCCCGCTCCCTTTTTACTCCCGTTTTTACGGCGGCCCCTGTCAATGTTTCCCGCGCTGGACTATTGCGACCTAACCTCGCCCCTCCCCCTCCCTGCGACCTCCACCTCGGCCGGTGGGGCGGGTGCAGGTTGGGCGGGTTGAACGCCCCGCCCCGCCACTCTCCTCGGCGCGCTGAGCCCTTGGCGCCACCGCAGCCCGGCGCAGCCCCCTACTCTTACCATTTAGGCTGCTTGCCACCGCATAAAAATTTCATAACTGGGGGAGAGAGGTGCGGCGCGTGAGTTCTCACCCCGAGCTCAGCGCGGGCTCAGCTCAGCGCGAGCGGCCCCGGAGGACGGCGCCTGGCCCGGCACCAGCAGCCCGTCGAGCGGGGCCGTCCAAAGCAGCCCTTCTATCTCGACTCGAGCTGCCCGCCCATCCCCTGCCTGCGGCCCGGCCGCTGACCTGGGCGAGCACACGACGCAGACGAGCGCCGGGGAAGGGAAAGCAAACAAGCTCGCAGACAAGGAGGGCCGGAGGAACGAATAAAAAGGAATCGTTTGATGCACTTAGAGACAATCGCACGGCAGCGTCCTCCGAATGGCAGAGCGGCCGGCGCCCTAGGCAGAGCTCGCAGGGGCGCGACCGCAACACAACACTAGCCGCCCGAACGCAAACATTGTCCACAGAGGAAACCCGAACGGTATTTTGTTTTAAGACAGTCCCCAAGACTGTTTCTACTAAAGGGAAAAGTCCCCCCCCTCCCCCCTCTCCTCACTCTCTATATTTATTCTTCGGGGGAGATTCGTCCACGCATTTCTAATAGTGTCGCCAGCGGTGCCACGGCCGGCCGGCTTGAACAGCCCCCTCGAGTTTGTGGCGGACGCGTGACGTGCGTTTTGCCTATACGCACGGCGAGGCCGTTCACATCAGGCGGAAGCTGCTGCGGTGAAGGGGAAGCTGGCCGGGCGAGCGCCCACCACCCCAGTGGGGTCACCCCACCCACGCCAAGTCCATGAAATCCTTTACAGTTTGACCCCGCCGCCGCGCTACGCCGCGCAGCCCCAAACAGCCTCCGTACTGCCCCGTGCAATCCCATCAAATCGACCCTACCCCGCCCCTTCCGTCCCCTCTCAGAAAAGAGAAACACAAACGGCGGGCGTCGCCGGCAAGGACAGGGGCGCCCACGCCCCCACCGAATCGAAAATCCGCACGTGCGGCATCTCACAGACTGTCCCCGACTGTGTCCGCCGCGTGCCGTACAGCGCAGTTAGCTTTTCCCTCCCCTTCCTGTTTTTTTTTTTTTTACCCCTTTCCTTTTCCCCCCTTTCGAATTTGTCTTGCGGCAAGAAAGGGTTTGCTCGCTGTACTCAGCATTTCGCCACCCACACGGTTGAACTATGCTGCTCAACCCCTTTCCATACAAATCCAAGTTGCTCCAAAATGTTATTTAGGCGATACATTTTGCAAATCTTACACCAGTTATCTGACACAAAAGCAGTATGAACATTCAACTCTCACCTGACTCAGCTCCCTCGACGTGTGTGTAGGTAGACCAATCACAACATAACCCCTAATCCTAAATTGATCTCAGAAATTCGTCACTCATCACTCATCAGGCTTCGGTGCCAAGAAACACTATTGCACGAACTAGTGACATGCCAGAAATAAACAACCAATCGCGAAATGACATTTGCGGCGTAAACGGTACACACTGCACGGCGGGCGACCCGTGCACTCCGACGCGAGCACGCAAGACTGTCAACTGACTCGTCACTACGGTTTTCACTTCTCCGGTTGGCACTGTGTCGTGGGTTAGCAGGCTTGGCTGCGGAGCTGCTGTCTGCTAATGTGCTGTTTTGTTTCGGGTTTGAGGGATTTCTGACGTGAATTCCTGGTGGCCCCATCGTTCGTGATACAAATGAGGCCTCGAGACATTCCGTTTTGTCTTTTAATTGTTGCGCACTGCTTTCCGTGTAGTGTAGTACATGTTTTTGTAACTGAACTGTGTGTCCTGAGTGTAAAAGTCAATATTCTGAAACGTTACATAACCCTCATAGTGCATATACTTGTTTTGATATCGTCAGAGCAACGATTGACAGTTTAATATTCTTATGCAAATAAGATGGCATAGTGCCAGTTTTTTGTTTTCGTGAATTGTTTTACATAATTAGTGATTTTTGTCACCAATGGACTGCGTGACCAACTTTACGTACTTCTACTATGCAAGATTTTTGATGGAAGCCATGGAGATGCTTTCAGAGAAGAGGTTTAGAAGCAAACACACCACCAACAACGCCTGTAATCAATAGGTGAGTACTGTGACTGTGATGTTAGTTTTCAACAGTAACATCTTTATCTTGCGAATTTCTTGTACTTGCTTGCTTCAATTATTGCGGACTCCATTCCCTCAAAAGTTTTCCATAGGCCTATGCAAAGGGTTGTAAACATAGGGAGGTTACTTTGAGTGTTTGTACATACTAATTGAAAGGTAGTCGAGCAATGATTATTGAAGCTACTACTTCTTGAGATGTGAGTAGTTGTTTGAAGCGTTGTATTTTAATAAGTTGGTAGAAACCACTTGTTGTCATCAAAGGACCCATTACACCTTTAGTAGATGTCGAGCTCAAAAAAGTTTTGAAATATTTTTTAACAAAGCCTTTGGTGTTAGAAACTAGGCAATTTCTATTGGTGGGCCCAAGCCTAATTATTTTTATTGTTGCCATGACATGATACTAGAAAGAAGCGGTATGGATCAAGAGCACAAATCCTAATAGTCTTGCTGCCAGTTTGAGCAGACTTGACATGGGTGGACCAGGAGGCCGAGGCCAGGAGGCCACTGATGACCTGGTGCGGCTGTAGCCTCGCTGTTACCGCCCCAGTTAGGGAGCCCCCTCCCAGCGCACGCGCGCACGCGCCCGGGATGTCGTGCGTCGTCACGTGGACCCCGGCTGGCTCCAGGAGGTTCGTGCGTTACGAGCAGAGAATAGAGCTTCGCGTGGAGTGCAGACTGGGGGGCGGGGGATGGTGAGGCGGGGGTAGTGAGGTGGGGGGCGGTTGGAAATTGGGTGAGGGGCCTCGGATAGGCCCCCCGCCATGGCCGCTACCGCCGGGCCGGCGTCCCCGCGATGCATAATGCAGGGCGCATTCGGTGCTTTAGGGGCAGCCCGGCGACGGGGGCGGGGCGGGGCGGGGCGCTGCAGAGACGACGGGCGGAGGCGCGGCCGGCCGCGGGGAGACCATAAAGTGGCCGATAGACGTTGGGGCGCGCGTGCGCGGGGCGGGCGGGGCGGCCGCCAGGTGCCGACATGATGGACGGCACGCTCGCCTGACGTGCGCGGCGGTGGCGCGCCGGTTGCCTACACGCGCGTGTTATTGCCTACCCCCAGGCATCTCATCCTCATCCAAAGGGCTTCAGCGATGAGGACGCTCTGCGGGGCGCGGGGCGGTGCTCCGAACGGTGCCGCACCTCCAAAATATAGGTGTCCGAAACGAGTTTTCGGAAGTTGTAGCGAGCCAAGCGCGAGTTGTGCGCGAGTAGGGCGCGGGCAAGTGTAGGACGAGTTGGTGAGTGGGGGAGCCTGGCCTGTCGGGTGCACATGCTCTGCCTCGCCGGGCGGTGCAGGCGTCACGACGGGGTCGCCGCCCGTGTGCCCTTCAGGACGACGTTCTGCAGGAATCGGAGGCAGCGTGGGGAGGAGAGTCGAGAGAGTCGGGCCGGTCTAACATCGGGAAACACGTAGCGAATAATTGAAAGGGTTCCGCACGGAAACAAATAAAGGGTCCCTCCCCCCTCCTTGTCTACCTCTGCGGGGCGGAGGGCAGGGGGGGGGGGGCAAACGGAATAAAATAGCGAGGCGACATGCAACGACCCTTGCTGCCAGTGCCGGGCCGAGGGGGAGGGCGGCGCAGTGCTGCGGGGTGCATACGGATGCTGCAGTACTATGTAGTGTGTGGACATTTGCGACGCACATCGTAACTCGCGAGCCTCGCTCTGCTAGCTCTGCTGCGGTGCACTGCCGGCCGGGCGGTGGGCTTGCGGGGGGCGGGCCGGGGCCGGCAGACGCAGCCCAGAGCCCCGAGCTCCCCCGGCCGTAGATTAGAGCGCGGGAAACGGCTATGAAACATTCGTATGAACCGCTCTTGAATTCGTTTGAGTTTCTTGCGACCCGGCCGTAGGGGATGGGCCGAGCGAGGGTTGACTGCGTGGCCCGAGTTACGGGTGACTCCAGACTCCAGATCACTATGCACAAGCAGTCGTGATAACTCCTTTAGAAGTTGGAGTAGAAGAACCACGCCCATACCGCGTGTCAGGTCTACGACATCAACGTGTTGCGGGTTTGCATATACTCTAGGGGCCATGGCGCCTTACGAGTGGAGCGGGCAGGCAAACTCGCACACTGTTTGTGGCGGGTTGTTAATTTCTCATACCTCGCCGTATCTGTTACCCTGCTATTGTTCGCACTCCGTTTATTAAAGTTGCTTCTACTTATTTGCCTTAATCCGGACCCACTCGCTCCTGTAGACGGACTTGGCAGCTCAAATACTTGCCCCCCTCCCCTCGGCGGCGCCCGGCCGGCCTGGCGGCTGACCCACCCGCTGCGCGCGCCGTTCGCGAATCCAAGATGGCGACTACGCGCACCTTGTCCAACACCGCGGGAGTCAATTAGATGACTGCGAAATAAAATATTTAAACAGTTACAACCATAACCGGCGACTCGGGGCATAAATATTCATACTGGGCGCCTTGTCTTAGTCCTTATGAATTACGTGGTGCGGATGGGAGTAAACCGCCCTGCCGCCGCGCGCCCATGTCAGCTCATAGCCGCTGCCATGATTTTTTTATTGCTTTTATTACTTTAGTGCTCGTCCGCACACTGTTACTCTTCGCCAAAGCGATGCGCGCCAATGATAACGCGGAAACATATTCCGCGACGGGTCGGTTCGGTTCTGCGGAACGCCTCGTGTGGCGAGCCCCCCGCGGGACCGCCCCG
>NW_026267395.1:406626-408663 GCF_000697945.3 Frankliniella occidentalis | reverse complement strand
TCTCTCTCTCTCTCTCTCTCTCTCTCTCTCTCTCTCCCCCTCCATCCTCCCCCACCCCTCTCTTTCCCTTCCTCTGAAATGCGTGTGTGTTTGGGTCTGCGAGCGAATGGGAAGCGGGATTGTCGTTAGGCTGAGAGTGTGATTGAAATCCATTGAAAGCTTATTGGGTACGGGGCGCGAGTGTGTGAAAAAGAGAGAAGAGTTATTTGCGATGAATGTTTTAGTGCTCACGGTAACTCCGCATTCAAATGTGTTCAAGGAGCAAGATTGTTGCAGTAACGCCGTGCTGGACAGCTTGGCACAACGAGGACTTGGGGGAGGCCCACATTCAAAGAGGAATGGAAAAGCGATGCATTTTTTTCTGCCATTCTTTGGTGTGAATGACTATTAGAATTTTGCAACCCCTTAAAAGACACCTGACTACATACTTAATGTATTTGTGTGTTTTTGTGCGAACGTTTGACCCAAGTTCCACACTAAAATCCTGGAGAATTCGGAGAATTTGGCACCTCAATTTGGAAGGAATCCGTTCTTGTGCAACGTGTGCACTTCACTTCGTGCCTAGAGAGAATTGGCGCCTAACTCAAGAGGGGTCATCCAGTAAGTACGTCCGTCATTCGGAGTACCGAAACCGCCAAGCTTAGTCTCTGCAGGCGCTCCTAGTGCCTGTTAGGTAGGCAACATCTTGTCTGCAGTGCATGCGTGACTGCTGGGTGGCCTACCTTGAGTCTCGCAGGCGCTCAGCTCCCGAAATTCGCCGAATGAATCTGAGAAAAAACGGACGTACTTTCTGGACGATCCCAGAGATTTTGTCGCGGATTTTGTGCTCTATTGCGTAGTACTATAGAGTACACACTTAAAATCGTGCATAGTTGCGCATGGACGGATTCATTCAGAGCAACGCTGTTATTTTGTACACTACACTGCAAAATTCTTTCAAAGAAGTTTAAAGCATTGTAAAGAAGTTTGCATTGGAATTGGAAAACATTTTCTCTGCATGTTGCAAACTATTTTCTCCGTAAGTTGCGAAGGAGTGGTTTGCAAGGTTACGAACTAATTCTTTGCAGCGTTACGAAAAGTTTATAATAAGGAGAGAAGAACTACTTCGCAAGGTTACGAACTAATTCTTTGCAGCGTTACGAAAAGTTTATAATAAGGTGAGAAGAAATATTTCGCAAGGACTTAGATCGCAATGCAAAGCATTTTACAACGCTTCAAAATTCTTTGCAATGCAAATAATAGTTCTTCGCTAGCTTTTTACTGTGTAGCTTCATGCACATGCACTAGTGATTAACAGTTATGACGTCGATATTTACTCAGAAATAAACCAGTATGCAGGCTGAGAGTGATGTGCGCAAAAATGTACGATTTCGTACAAATGAATGTACTTTAGTGTTCAAATCGCTTCAAATCAACGCAGAAAAATCAGCCAAAATCTGATTACTTAATTTGGACAAATAAAGGCCAAAATTCAGTTAGTGTAATCTCAGGCAGCCTTTGCTGGTCCTTCTGCGCTAGTCGGCTTGAGGTCCCCGCGGCCCGTGCGTGCGTGCGGCGCGCGGGGCTCGGCGCACAGGGCCGTCATAACTCACAAGTACACGGCCTGGCTCCGGGCCTCGCTCCGGACACAGCGGCGCAGGGCTGAGTGCAGTACACGCCGACTGCGGTATGACTTCTCCAGTTCAGAACTGTCGAACGGCGGCGGCGGCATCGTCCGAACGGTAGCGTGGCCGGCTACGCTTCCATATATTTCATCTCGCCCTTTGCCCATAACCCTTGTTGGACACGCGGGGCGGTGCGTGGTGGGTCGCCCGTGTGGTGCTGGGACTGCCGCTGCGGAGCTTTCATTTCGTCCCATTTTTCGCCAGGGGGGCGACGGCTGTGGCCGAACGGGCCGTAGCCTTGTGGGCGGGTAGGAATTCTAGAATCATTAATAAAGCGTGGAAGCTTGATGACGTTTCGGGGCTTAATGCGATAATAGCTCCATTTGTCTCCCCGCGAAATCACGTTGCCGCCTCTCTCTCTCTCTCTCTCTCT
>NW_026267395.1:401649-406371 GCF_000697945.3 Frankliniella occidentalis | reverse complement strand
CACACAGAGCTAATTTTTGGGCGGCCATCGGTCACACGTCACAATGCCGGAGGGACACACACAGCGTGATGAAGCGTCACGGTGGCGGGGGGCGCGCGGCGGGGGCGCGCCGAAAGGCCCGCCGCCACTTTTACGTGGTCGGTTGACCAGGTGAAGGGCTTATTACTTCTTTATTACCACTGACTGCCGCCTGCCTGTGATTGTGGTAATGACAACTCATTTTTAATCCGACGTACAGGAAATGAGCCCCCATTGATTTAGCTCACTGGTCGCTGCGCGCGGCTGGGACGGGTCCTAGCGAGTGCGAAATAATGAATGAATATCGAGGTTGAATGAGTCCTGGCTGGCCAGGGAGGCGGCACGTAGCGCAGTGCGTATGTGCGGCGCGTACCGGCGCCGCCCGGCGGCCCTGTTCATTTCTTGTCGATACCATATCTCTCGATAAGGAAGCGCGGCTCCGCCCGTACTCCGTACTGTACTCCGTGCTCCGTACTCAGCCGGTGCGTACAGCGGCCCCTGGCGGCCCCTGGTCAACGTCATGTTTACGATGCCTTTCATGTCCCGCTAATACGGCCGCTCTGCACTCGTTGGAAATAACTCTGCGGGTATTTAGCTCGGAAGAATGCAAATAAAGGGCTAATGAAGACAAAGGAAGTGGGGTACAGGCGCGTCTGAAAGCACCGGCCACTCGTCCCGTGGCCTTTTAGGGTGCGCCAGTTAGTTGACGTTAGTCGGGGTCCTGGTTACCCGCGGGGGTTGGCCGGGTTGGCCACCGGCGGAGACGAGACTCGGCCGCTTTACCCAGTCCACTAACTGACGTATGTTTCGGACAGTCATTGCCCGGGCGGGCCGCATGAGCTGGCATGTCTGGGGGAACAAGCCCACCTGGAGCAGGTGATGACCTCGGGGCAGGTCGCCGTCATACTGATAACGCAGCTCTCGGTACGCGGGGTGGTCCAGAGAGTCGGGCTCCTTTAACCACCCCGCGTCAGTAAAACTTCAAAGCCTCGAATCATCCGTTCATGCACAATGTTACAAACATTGATCTCGTCAGTTATGACTTTACCCGCACCCGCTACGCATTGTTAAGATTTCCTCTCATTTTTAAAGAGAATGGCTGCGTGGAAAGGTGGACCTGACGACAAACTGGTGCAATGTGACAACAAATCTCACAAATCTTCCAGCACAGAAGTTTGGGCTTGGTGTGATTGGAATTGGTTACTAATTCGCAGTAATGATTATCTCATTTCCTGTGTATCTATACAAACAGCGTTTCGACACATTTAATACTCCAAAAGATGATCTATAACCTCTTCTTTAACTGTTAACCGATAGCCGAAATTTATTAAAGCGCTCCAAGGAGGTGCGTGGCCCTTTCCGCTCCGACTGGCTGCCGAGTGGCTGCCGACTGGCTGCTTCTGCTTTGTTTCGGTCTTCGGCTCTTTGGAGCGAGCTGGTCGGGGCGGCGCGTCACGGCCGAGCCGCGGGGGGCTATCGGTATGGACCATCACGATGTGCGTGGCCGGCCGGGAGGTGCCACGGAGTGCCGCAGCACGCGGGCGCACGGCGCGCACGCTCTGGCACGCACGCTCTGGCACGCACGACCCGCATCCTGTGACCTGCTCCGTCCTCTAAGTGCCACTGGTAAGGACACGACAGATCGCAGGTGCATCCTTAAACAGAATACTTAGTGTTTTTCGTGTTATTTGTAACGAGGTATATATTTCTGGTCTTGTGACGACGGTCCTCCCCTGCATTGTAAGGCAGCTTACTGTTGAGACGTTGAGTCCCACGTGGGCACATGGTGTCCACGCCTCGCTGGGAAACGCCACCCCGCGCAAAGCTCAAAAAATCAGGAGAAAATCAGACATTGTTTTTACCGCGCAGGGGTTGTGGGTTGTGGTGCTCACTTGGTTTACTCTGAGTACCGACTTTTATAAATGGTCTACATTTACTGCAAAGTTGCCTTTGTAAACACTGCAAAAAGACGTCAAATTTACAGACTCTTGCTTTCCATATGGGAGCCTGCTTTCTGCACTTTGTACTTATTTTTGAATGCGTCACACACGGTTAAAACGAGCCATAGGGTTACCAGAAGATTTCTCCATTTTCCAGGAGAGTTTGAAGAGTCCCAGGGTATGCCCTAGAAACAAGCAATTTAATTTGCTCACGTGGGGTGGGGTATCCGGTTATCCTGTGCCTGCTTCCAGTAGCTCCCATAGGAATAATCACTTCATTTTTGCCGCTCACTGCTTCGCTCCAAGATAACTGGGTTAAAACACAAGGCATAAGCACTTTTCACTTGATTTTTTGCAGGGCGCTTAGAAAATCGAAAAAGGAAGAGTACACAGTTGTCGAGGTGGGGAAACATTCTGCCGACCAGCAGTGACTCTCGGCCGGGCGGGCGGGCCCCTCGGCGGGCCCTGAGCGCGGCGGAGCAGAGTGTCGGCGTCAGCCGGTCGACTGACCATCCCGCGCCGTTGTCATCGGGGAGACGTTGATGTGATGGTGCGGCGAGGATGATGGGAAGACACTCTGGACACACGCGAATGTAAAGGAGAAGGGAGGAGGAGGCCGGGGCAGGCCACGAGCCAGGAGCCAGGGCCAGGGCCGGGCCGGAGCCTGGGCCTCGAGTTCCCCCGAGCCCCGAGCAGGGCGATAATTAACGAGATGACGATGGTGCGCCCCTCCCCTCCCCCTCCTCCTCCTCTTCCTCCTTCACCTGCCCCCGTCCCCTTCTTCTCTATTCCCTCTTCCCACGCTTCCGAACCATTTCTTCGTCCATTTGTTTCAAAGCCGTCACACCGAAGTGGGATTCTGCGACCCACTCTGGTTTGCTGCACAGACCGACACACAGGTCCACCTGTCGGACCTATAATCTATTTTATTTGTGTTTTTATTATTACAAATTTTGATGCGATCTAATTAGTTTTCTGTTGACCAAAATACTAGTCTGTTTGCTAAATCGGCAGTGGGAGTGGGCCTTTGTAAATTTAGCAATTGGTTTGCTACAAAAGCAAAACCTGCTTTTAACAGTGCGTTCCTTTTAAGTTTTGACTGAACTCTCAAGTCGCAGTTTTTTTTGGATTCATTCTCAGTTTGTTTTCCCCTTTCCAACTTATTCCAACTGAAATATGGAGACTCGAGCGCAGGAGCCGCTATCCAGTGCGCTCTCGATGACCGCTCACTAGTCGCAGGCTTGTGCTGGCCGAGGATGGCCGTTCATCTTGTCCCAACGAATGCGCATGACGCGGCTGGAAGTGTTAACACATACTCAGCTCTGCGCGCGGATTTCGCCTTGCTACTATTTTCATCATTTTTCCCTCGTCTTGCGGGCTCTGGCGCTGCAGAGAAGTGAGGAGGAGAGAAAGAGAGAGAAACAGAGGATGAGGGGGGGGAGGAGGGGTGGGGGCAGGACGACCGGTGCCATGCGAACGTTTAGAAAAGTATTAAATTACCCAGCCTACCTCAGAAGTCCTTTCCAAGAGAGTGAAATATCTGTCCCAGGAGAGCTGCGCGTACAAGGTGTACAAGACTTGGGGCCGGCAGCAGCGCAGCACATGTCGGGCGGAGAGGCGGCGGTAGTTACACATAGTGCAGCATCCGAACTCGCTGGACCAACAGGGCAACCAATTACGGGCCTCGTCTTGCATCTCGCTTATCGAGCTCTCATCTCCCTGCCGCTCTGCCCTCCCTCTCGCGCCGCCCTTTGTCCGCAGTGCTCTATGATGTGCCGCGACGCTTTGAAACTCCCTCCCAACGCGTGCCCGAGTCGCGTTCCAGGTCAGGTCGCGGGGGTTGGGTGTTGGCACAAAGATTTAAAGTAAAACACATTTTTGAATCAGGAAGCTGCATATTTTTGATACTGGGTACTTAGGCGGCATGATTATAGCTTTATCTAAGACGCATATTTCATTTTTTTCAGGTTTCCAGCCCAAGGCAGCGCTGTGTAATGGAATCCCAACGCTAACCCCGGCGCGGCGCCGCGGCCCACTGCAGGAGGCCTTTGTTCTGTTTTGGGCGAGAAAGTGAGTACCTGATACTCGGCATAACGAGGTGGGTGGACACCGCAGCCGCACAGCAAGAGAAAGAGAGGGGGGGGGGGCGGAAAAATGGGAAAACTACGCGACGGGGGGCTGCCTTGTATAAGACGACATCACGCACCACGAGGCTCGGTCTGGGAAGCAATGAGGGAGAAAAAGACAATGAAAAGGAAAAAAGAATTATAATTAGGCGAGGGAAAGGGATCTGCTGTTCCACTTATTAAAAATGAAAAGAACGGTACTGCTTTGCATTTAGAAACGAATGCCAAAACTATTTGGCATTGAAAGTGGTCACGAAAGTTTGTGTCGTAGTTTGAGATCAACTTTTTATTAATGAATGACATACCTGGGCCGCGTGCCTCGATCGTGACTCACTTGCGCCACCGCCACCGCATGCACCGCCATGTATCTCTGACATGCTCTTCCGGCTGTCGGACACACAAACTTATGACGAGACGACGGTGACAACCAAAGACATCGTAAAGTGTAACAGCGTGTCGGTCGGAGCCGCAATGAGAGAAAGGGGTCCGAAACCGTATGATGGATCGTTGACCTCTTCTAATAGCGCCGTGTCGTAGGTCCAGTTGCCTATCGACGGGGAATAATGGGCCCCGGAATAAGAGTGAGTGAGTGTGTGTCTGTGTGTGTCCGAGGGATCGCGAGAGAGGGGGGGTGAGGT
>NW_026267395.1:398983-401599 GCF_000697945.3 Frankliniella occidentalis | reverse complement strand
GTGTGTGTGTGTGTGTCAGGAGAGTGAGAGAGACGGAGTTTGCATAAACGCTTAAACGCCTTGCGATGTGCGCGCGCTTGTGCGAGTTTGTGTGTGGAGGGGACAGGGGAGGGTGGAGGGGGTTGATCTGCGGATGGACGCCAGAATCGACGCGGGGTCCTAAACGGGCGTTATGTGGCGGGCCCGTCGGGGTGGGACGCGGGGCGGGGCTGATGGCCGGCGGGGCTCGGATTTCGGTCCTGATGAGCTCTCTTGTGCCGGCGCCAAATCCGAAACTGCAGGTGCCTCTCATGCTGATGTCTCACTCACTGGAAGGTCGTTTTTTTTACTGTTACTTTTTTTTTGTTTCAGTAAAAAAAACAAAACATTACGCAGTGGAAGTGCACGGTAGGGGTAGGGGTCAGATTTGTTTTTACGGCTTCCATAATTGAGTTCCGCGTCATCGGCAAAAAAGTTTTAGACGACATGATAAAGTTGAACCCCAGGAAAAATGTAACACCTACAGGGGTACCATGTGTGCGGACTCGAAACGTTAACAACGTCACAAAAAAAGGTACCTCACTCATGGATACACAAAATGTGTGGATTTTCACAGGAAAAAATCACACTCTTACTCCCTGAAATCTGTACGAATAGGCATTCATACACACTTGCGTGCACTTGCGTCGCCAGTGCGACACCCCCGTCCTCAGCCCCCCGGCTCCCCCAAGAGCGTTACGCCCCGTATCTCCGCCAAGAGCGCAGCCGGGCCGTCGCGAAGTACATAAAGTGGGCTAAAACGCCCCAAAGAAGCACGTGTGAGGAGCGGCTGGGAGCCGCGGTGCTTTATGCCACATATAACACCCGATTTATAGTGTGTTCCCGCCCCACCCCCTCAGGGTCATGATCATTAAATCGAATTAAGAATTCAATACATGGGATGGCGGCGCGAGGGTAGGGGTTGCGGCCGCCAGGGGCTTAAGTTAGTGAGCGAGTGGCCAGGTGAAAATCCCACCCCCGCCCCCTCGAGCCTGCCCACGATTAGGTGCTTTGCTTGCAGCAAAATACATGAGCCGCAAGGGGGCTAGAGGAGCGTACTCTGGCTTTCGTATTTGTGTCGTGCCCTGCAAAGAAGATTTCCGTTTGAGAAATTGCACTGATGTTTATAAATGCCTACATGGGCTGAGCATGTGTATCTATGCTATACGTACAATTTACTTTAAGTAAACATTATATTTTACTTTATTTAAATTTTATACCGTGGTACACATCGGAATTGCAAAAGTGGAGTAGTCAAACCTGTCCGCCCCAAAACACTGTGTTCTTGATGCTGTCATAACGTCATGCGCGATGGTTTCTGAACGAAAAGAGTAAGGTGCTTGAGAGCAGTGACATTGATCTTGGAATGAGCTTGGAATGTGCTTGAGGGTGACAGGATCTAGAACACGGTTTGCCTCGCGCAGGGTCCGTCCAGGTCGGGTGATAAACGTTGGCCGGCGCTGGTCGGACGGAGACGAGTGCGCGCGGAGGGGGCTCCCGTCAGCCCGGCGGCGGCGGCGGAGCGGCAGCCCCGGCCGCTGCGGCCAGCTCTCAGATTGGCCAATATTTCCTCTCGGATCGCGGCCTTCCCGGTCCGCCCGGTGGTTTTATAGGTTAGGGTGGCCCCCGCCCATTACGGCGCGGTGCGGGCGGCGCTGCGGGCGCGACAGTACCCGCCGGGACCCCGCCAGCGCCAGCCAGCGCCAGCCAGCGGGCCATTCGAATCCATTACTGACCAGCGAATTAATTCGTAATCCGTTGCGGCGGTCGGTGTGTAGCTCTTTGCTGATCTCTGCGACATTTTAGGCGAGAGTCCCCCGCGGCGGCAAAACGAGGCCATTTCGGCGCGTAGTGGAGCAGCTAATGCGGCGGGTGCCGCGCTGCGGCGGCTACAGGCTACAGCCGGGGCTACAGCCGGGGCTACAGCCGGGGCTACAGCCGGGGCTACAGCAGCGCCGGGCTCTATTCCATTCCACGCGGCCGAAAATGGAAAGTATCGGCTAATCTGGGGGGACACGGTGCTCAACACACGCGGCTAATGAATTTACACTAATCCGGTGGGAGCAGCGAGCGACCTCGCCCGTGGGCCTCGCCCACACGGAACCGGGACCACAGTGTGGCCACACAGCCCGCCCTCTGCCCTGGGCCGCGCGGAGTGCCGTGTCAGGCGCCGCGCAAAGCCTTTGGGTGATATTGCTTCAACATGGCGCCTGTCTGCCCCAGCGAGAAGGGCACAAGGAAAAGTCTTCAAACCGTTTGCTTTGTTTTATACAAATAAGAAGGAAGCATCGCAACAAAGTAAAATTTATTTGTATCTACAAAGCAGTATTTCGTGTGAAGGCAATTTCTAAATGGGTGATTGTAAAATACATTCAAAAATAGTAAAATCAGTAGGGTCCAGGAGGGACGAGGCTTGTTGAGGTCAGTCCTGTGTGTTATTCTATTCATCTCTCGGTCACCCCATACAGCCTGAAGTAATCAAGCTCGGCCGGTCATCTCTGCAAGGAGTCCGTTCGGAATCAATTCCATTTTCATATGCGGGGGAGAAGCGACAGCCATCCCGGCGCGACCTGTTAACTGGAATGGTGGTCTCTGGAC